>NW_019671957.1:7093-9053 GCF_002708625.1 Rhizopus microsporus ATCC 52813 | reverse complement strand
AAAGGAAAGGAATCTTGAAATAAAAATAAATGGAGAAACAAAAGGAAATTAAATGAAGAAGCATCTTGACTCCGAAGGTAGAAGGACAACAGGAAGAACAACAAAGGGAAAAGGAGAAAGCCAAAGGAATAAAAAAGAAATAAAAAGGTCCGCACTTACTTGGAGAGATTATCAGACAGCATTTCTTTTTTCTTCATTTCAAATGAATGAGAGGCTCCATTACCAGTAAACACCAAAGAGCAGCCAAACTATATAAAAGTTAGAAGAAGAGTATTTTAGAACAAGTGTTTCTTTATACCAAGTACAACAGAAAGTATTAGTTGACAAATGCAATAAGAATCTAGGAGAAACAATTAGTCATTATAGTGCACACTCCATTACATTTGTACCAAGAAGCCAAAGAAGGAACACCAAAAGCACTTCAACCCGCTTCCTTAAGCACTAAAGTAGAAAGAAGAGTTAGTTTAAAACAGAAGAGAAAAAGTTATTTTTACTAGAAAGTTCAATGAGCAACTTGTGATTTACTTTAAACAAAGCAATAGACGCTTAATTGTAAGAAATGCTAGCAACCATAGCCAAGGAGTTTATTTCTTTTACCACAAGTGAGCCCTTTATCGAAGCTTTTAAGTCTATTTAAAAGAAAAGGAAAGTTAGTCAAGTCAGTAATTTGTTTTATTGTTTACCATAAAGTAATTCAATTATTGTCATTTACTTGAAACGAAGCCTGCAGGGTTCTAAGCATAAATAAGAGCTAGTAAACGACATAAAGAGAAAGAAACAACTTTATTCAAATAGTTTTATTGTTTACAGGAAACATTTTGAATGAAGTTCTTTGTGAATTCGGAATCACTTATACCAATTGTCCTTACCTCATTTTAGAATCATTCAAAGAAGTAAAAAGAAAAAGAAGAAAAGAATAAAAGAAGGGATACCCTGGTTAAATAGTTTTTCTCATGAGAGCCTTTGTTAAAAATAGAAAAACCGTGAATCATTCACGCATAATCGTGGATTTTTATTTTTTAGTTTTCTTTATAGAGGGAAGGAAGGGGAAGAATCATTTTGTGCATATATATTTTGTAAATTACCATATTCTGATCGTCCGTTAGTCTAAATGGTAAGAATAGCAGTTAGTACATCAAGCATAAAGTAAGCATCAATTCTATTACCTTTTTCTTTTTCTTATCTTCTTTGTTTCTGCTTCTTATTCTTTCTCCAAGCAAGTTCCTTGCAGCCCATTGCTTCACACATCTATAAATATCCCAACCATGTTCTTTTGCTATATCTTCTACTATTAATGCATAATACATTTTAATGTCGTCATCAAGATCATTCCATTGTATGTTTATAAATCCATCATTTTCCATTTGTATATGTGAGTATTAACTATTGGTTCGATGTATGTTCGAGGTGCCTTGTGGATGAGGTGATACATGATCTGACAATGTCTTGTCGAATAAAGAACCGTTGTCCTGGAAGTTAGAGCACAGACGTTTCATATGGATATTGTAACGGCGCCCTAAGAGTAAGTTCACATATGATAGGTCATATATGGAAGAATTCCTAACTGAGTAACGATTACTACAAATATTTATTGATAATGTTGTGATGGCACAACAGGTTCAAAAGTATAATCAATTAAAAATATAAAAGGGCAACGATATAAGTTAAAATCCTTTTTTATTAGAGAACTTAATTTATACCGAAAGAGGATCCGGTTTATGGAAGTCTTGAGAGTATTCCTCTTTATACTATTTCAAAGTAGATGAGCACTGATATAATAATTAGATGACTCGCTTAAAGAATAACCAATGATGAAGATATACGCCTGTCGAGGTTCTAATTCATGCAGTTCATGTAAGACAAGGAAAGTTCATTGTTCTGTCGTTATTACCGTCGTAACTATATTTGGATCGGTTCACAGGATTTATGAGAATTTAGTTTTGAAGAATTGGTTGAATAG
>NW_019671957.1:0-5380 GCF_002708625.1 Rhizopus microsporus ATCC 52813 | reverse complement strand
CGCCAGATGTTAGAGCAACTCCTCATCGCACAACAGCAACAGGCTGCCATGCCTGACAACACATCGGATCCACAGATGATGATGGATTCGTCACACCATCCAAGTGTGTCCCATAATACTCCAAGTCCTCTACATTCCCTTGGTACACGTCCGCAGTACGATTGGACTGCTCCGGACATTCTGTCTTCTTGCCTAAAATTGGATCGAGATCTCTTCTCTACCGAAAATATCCTCTCAGACGAAAGCCGTAGAGAGCTAATTGAAGCATATCCAGCACTACACAATGTCGAATATCGAGCTCCAGCGACTCTCCTTGCTGCTCAAAAATGCATGAACAAGGCCCAACAACTGGAAGACTCCTCCTTGCGGGATATTCAATACTTGCTTTCTGGAGTCTTCCGTCCATTAGACATCCTTGGGCATGAGATGTTGCAGTCTTCGGGTGTATCCGAAACTGATCTTGAACGTCATCTCAGCATACTCAACCACGCTCGGACCCTCCTGATTAACGCTTGTGCCACCATTACCTATTCGCGCAACAAGATTGCCATGCGCGCAGTTAATCCCTGTTTCAATGCTCCAGATCCTAGTGCTTCCAAGCGCTATACCATGGCTGCCGAAGATTTCCATCAAGCAATTACACAGCAAACATCTACTGCCAAGGCACTTAACGAGGCCCGGATTGGTTTTCGCTCTCCCAAACGGTCTACCAGTGAAAAATTTTCCAGACTTCCCAAATCAGGAAATCAGCTGCCAGGTACGACTCCAAGCTTCCCCTCAACCGATCCGCAGCCGTTTTTTCGATCAGGTCCGTCGTCTTCGCACGGCGGTTATCAACAACAGGTCAACCGCGGGACCTCCTCCAACAGCAAAAATCCTTTTCGACAAAAGGATCGCCAGTAATCTCGGCAGCTCTTCTACAGCCTCCTGTAGGCGGTCGACTCCAACAATCTTCACCCCAATGGGCTCGACTTTTTCAAAACAATTGGGTGAATACCGTCGTTCAACACGGCTTTCAAATTCCTTTTCACACAAAGCCACCTCTCTCAACAGAGTTCATTCATCAACACCAATATCTTTCAACCGATCAGCAGCAACAATTGGATCACGCAGTACAAGAGCTTATCAACAAAGAAGCCATCGAATTAGCACCACAACCCTTGGATTCCCCGGGATTCATCAGTCCCATGTTCACGATTCCCAAGAAGACAGGAGGTTGTCGGCCAGTGTTCAACCTTCGAGCACTGAACAAGTATGTCGATTGCCCACACTTCAAAATGGAGACACTTCAACAAGTCTCCTTAATGATTCAGCCGGGTGATTACATGACATCAATCGACTTGCCCGATGCGTTTCTCCATTTGCCTGTACATCCAGATCATCGCCGCTTCCTTCGCTTCCACTGGAAAGGCTCTCTTTACCAATTCAAGACGACACCATTCGGTTTATCCATTGTGCCCTACTGGTTTACCAAGATCACCAAGCCAATATTAGAATGGGCACGCAAACAGGGTATTCGCATGAGCGCCTACCTCGACGACTGGATTGTATTGGGCAAAACGAAATCAGAAGCGATCAAGAACACAGAGACGATCACCCAATGCTTGACGTCTCTGGGATGGCTAATCAATTGGAAGAAGTCGCAGACGCAATCGTCACAAGTCCTAGAACATCTCGGCTTCGAATTGAATACCATTCAGATGACAGCTCGACTTCCTGGAAAGAAACTTCGCGACCTTCGCAAATCCATCCAGCAGCTCCTAAAGACTCCACTGCAAACGCCGCGAACCATTCAAAGTGTGATCATGCGGGTCCAGGCAGCGACATTCGCGATATTTCCAGCTCGCCTTTTTACACAGCACCTCCTACACATGAAGAACAACCTCATGAAGAATCACCCAGACTGGGACCGACCTCACCACATGACCGAAGACAGTCGGCAAGAGCTACAGTGGTGGCTACACAACCTCAAGCACTGGAACGGCCGATCCATACTTCCGTCAACTCCAGCACACACTCTATATGTAGACGCCAGCAACACAGGTTGGGGGTGCGCATACAAGAACCAGAGAACCCATGGTTATTGGACAAACGAAGAAGCGAACATGTCCATCAACTGGAGAGAACTGAAAGCTGCATTCCTAGCTCTGCAGGCCTTCCCTCAGCTCAAGAACACAACTGTTCTTCTGCGCACGGACAATACCACATCCCTA
Source organism: Rhizopus microsporus ATCC 52813 (assembly GCF_002708625.1). Taxonomy (NCBI): domain Eukaryota; kingdom Fungi; phylum Mucoromycota; class Mucoromycetes; order Mucorales; family Rhizopodaceae; genus Rhizopus; species Rhizopus microsporus. The sequence continues at coordinate 3,167 of NW_019671957.1, read as the reverse complement.
GCGTACATCAACAAGCAAGGAGGAGCTCGATCTCACAGCCTGATGATACTTGCGACAACTCTTTGGAAGTGGTGCCTCCAACGAGGGCTCATGCTCATCGCAAGCCACGTATCCGGTACCGACAACACCGTAGCGGATTACGAATCCCGACGCTCATTTACAAAAAAACCAGTGGCAGATCAAGCCTATGATATTTCACAGCCTACTTCAGCCCAAGTGGGGTCCTCATGGGGTAGATCTGTTTGCAGACCGAACAAGCTACCTCCTCGAAAAGTACGTATCGTGGAAACCAGATCCAGGAGCTTGGAAGGTGGACGCATTAACGCTGAAATGGAACCAGTTACCGAACCCATATGCGAATCCACCTTGGAACCTACTTCTACCAGTATTAGAAAAGATACGCAGAGAACGAGTACCTTACATCACACTAGTAGCTCCCTACTGGCCAACGGCACTCTGGTTCCCTCTTCTACAGTCACTGGCGACACAACCATCTCTGTTTCTGACACACGAGGATATTCAGACAACCACCGTATCAGCACCATGGCCACTACTGCCGCAGTGGAAACTATCCGTTTGGCGGCTCTCAACACTGCATATTGCAACCCCGAATTAACAGCAATTACAGGGGATCTTCTGCGCACTCCACGCCTTGAAGACAGTGCCACTAATCGATCTTACAAACGTGGACAATCATTGTTTATAGAATGGGCTTTAGAACAAGATATATCAATGACCAACTTCACAGAGGTACATGTAGCTAATTTTCTTTCTGAAATGTTCGAATCAAGAGGATACCAACACACCACACTTCGTCTTTTCCGCTCAGCGATTACACACTTACATCACAGTCCTGATAGCATTCGAACGAGTAGATTGGTACACACTCTCTTGCATTCCATTACAGCCAAAGCTCCCCCAAAACCTCTACACCGTCCAACGGTCAACCTACGGCCAACCTTTAGTGCAATACAACAAATTGAATCCGGTGCGTCCTCAACACACTTATCCCAAATACAACAAAAGCTCGCGTTTTTGTTGGGTATGGCTGCCTTCTTAAGACCATCGGATATCCATCGTATTGATTTCACCACTGCCAATGTTACTGAAGAAAACAGTCAATACGTTCTTTCGTTCAATGTAGTGGCGCCTAAAGAAAAACGTGGTGGTCAGCGCATCATCAAACCTTTTCGGGTATCTAGTCATACCAACCCAAATTTGTGTCCTGTCACCACGTTCGTTCATCTACGTACTCGAGTTTCTCAACTGTCCCCTCCACCTTCGGTTACGTCTCTATTCGTCAATAGTATGGGCACAGCACAAATCGTCAAAGTTACTACTATTAGCTCTTGGATACGACGATTCATACAAATGTCGACAAACGAGCCTCGAGTAAATCTCCGATCACTTGCTTCCTCCTTAGCCCTCCGTGCTGGTATCCCTGTTGAAGATATCGTAACACTTGGCAACTGGTCCTCCTCGGATGTTTTCCACAACCACTATCGACGAGAACACTTATCGTTGATAGACTTTACAAACACAGTACTACAGGATCCAATAGAAGACCAAGATACCTTTTACGATGCCGAACCGGATTTTCATTAGATACATCTCTGGAGAAGCATATATATTATTCTTCCTTGTGTTTGTCTGACGGTCTCAGGTGATTCTTGAGAGAATACCTTCGACCTTGAATTACTATTTAGGCCAGAGGACAAACACAAGGAAGAATAATATCTCCCTCCCACCCTTTTTCCCTTTAGTAATGACCTTCGCTACAGATAATCAAGGAACAAATTATAGAAAAATTTAGACTTTTATTGTATATTATTTTAAGTTCCGCTCAATAAACCAATAAGATGATTAAAGCATATATATTATTCTTCCTTGTGTGTGTCCGGCGGTCTCGGGTAGTTCTTGAGAGAATACCTTCGACCTTGAATGTTATTTATACTATATTATTTTTTTGTTAGTGTTATTTTCCTTAGGAGTTGTAAGAGTTGATATTATTATTGGCCAACGCAATTTGTTCGGGCATGTCAATGTGAGGTAAGCTTGATAATAGATCGTTAAGGAATTCGAGTTTGTAAATTTTTTTAGTTGCTTTTAGTCTTGAAGTCTTGTTTTTTTATTTGATGTCCCTCGTATTGACCACCAAATGTTATTTTCCTTAGGAGTTGTAAGGGTTGTTGTTAATATAGAGAGTTTTCTTGAGATTTTATAGGTTTAGGTGCTTGATGTGACTACCAGATCTTTTAAAGTTGATCAAATTGTGAAGTATAAGTAAAATAAAGGATAAAAAGAAGAGATCAGGAACTTTTAGAACAAAAGGTTGCCTGTTTCTTTGAATAATAAGATAAAAGTATGAATTGAATTGATTTTTTTTGACTACTACAGAAGAAGATATTTATATCATTTCATTGTTTATGATCTCAACCTTTCAAACAAAACGAAAGTTTTCATAAGACCGATAATTTTCGTTCTAGCGACAAAAGTCGCTATTTTGAAAATCGTCGGCTTGATCGGGTGTGACAGTGTCACTTTCTTGATTACAATACCAAAAAGGGTATTGTAAAACCTTGTTGGCCTTGGGTTTGAGTGTGTTGTAAAAGGTAATAAAAATAGAAGTTTGTGTGTTCGTAGTCTTTTGTAAGACTTGAGGCTCGTAGCAAAAGTGTTTAAAAGGTAAAGTTATAATAAAGGTTTGATGTGTGACCACCAGATCGTGTAAAGTTGATCAGACTGAGTTGTACAAAGTAAAAAGAATAATAAAAAAAAGATAAAAAGGTTCCTGAATCCACTTGATTGGATTATTCAGAAGTTAAAAAAAGATAAAAATAAAAAGGAAAAGGTTGTGATTCAAATCGTAAGTGATTTATTGAATGATTTGAGCTTTTTGCAAAAGCATTGCTCTTTTATACTTGATAAAAAGTAATTAGAGTTTTGATATTTAAGGTTTTGATAATTATAGTTTTGATATTTAAAGTTTTTTTTTTTTGAAAACTGTGCTACAATATTGTTACTGGGTGTTAGTAAGGGAAAAAGTGTTAGTAGTAAGGTTAAAAATAAGTTTTATATGTAGAATTTGGTATTGTAGTGACCACCAGATCTTATTATAAGATCAATGTAAAGCAATATAATGCTAAGTCTTGTGAGATAAAGTAAAA
>NW_019671956.1:33839-39767 GCF_002708625.1 Rhizopus microsporus ATCC 52813 | reverse complement strand
GAGAAACAGCGCAGTTTATATAGCAATTCAGCACTAGAATGATCGTAGTTTTGGCTGGAATGTATAGTATTGAAATACCTTGTGTTACTGTAGAGGAATGTGAAGTTTAAAATTTAACAGCTGAATTCTGAATTTGAAAATGCCGACCACGCGGAGATTTTAGAGCGCTGTTGGCGAATGCCTCGATAGATTGCGCTCTTTTTTGAAATATAGCATGTCTACATATAGTGCAACGTACACTAAGACTGTCGCCTGAATACAAGCAAACGCCACCATTATAGGAAAGGAAAAGGTGAAAATACGAAAAAGTTGTCCAGGTTTTTGTAACTACAGTATGTGGACTGAGCATAATCTAGAATTTGGTGAAATTGTGTACGGTGGTACATTAGGGATGCCGTATATCAAGAATTTGGATCGCGTAGTTAATACTAATAAAGTAAGGAACTGTTTGAGAAGCTTATGTGATTTGATTCCTCGCATCAATCAGTATCTGAACGACGAAATGCGTGATTTGTACAGACAAGTGAATTTGAAGAAGCTTATTAAAAGTGGAGAAATTCTTAACGACGAATCATGGCCCGCTAATTATATTATGCCAATTGACGATCTTCCACCAAATGCTGGCGAACAGGAATTTCAAGACGTATTACTGGGCGCTTTAGGAGATACGGACGTAAGGTTTAGAGATCATGCTGACATTTTGGTGTTACTCTTTCCGTATTTGTATGGTAATGGTTGTGGTTACTATACATTTGCTGCGAAAGATGCCAGTAACGACAAACCAGAATCCGAGGGTGGTTATGCCATAGCGAATAAGTACGAAACATTGGGAAAGTATGCCAAGCATAGATTATTACTTGCAGATAGACGATTCGGTAGAAGCCCAGAATATTTATTTTTTATGATGGATGCGATTGAAAAGAAAAATATACACTCTGCCCAACGGCATGTAGTCCTGGTGAAGCCAGATAAAACCTATCATCGCAGTGACGTTTTCGATGGCGAAAAGTACAACCGGTCGATGGTATCTCTGGTGCCACATACCGTGAGGTCATCGTATGCTTACAAACGACGACATAGGTTAAATCTACAAGCAATGTGTGATCATTTGGGTCCACCACAGCTATTTCTGACGTTTACTTGTAATGATTTCGCGCCAGAATATCGACATTTACTAGATGGTGAACCGCCATGGGTTGATCCAGTTGTATTCAGTATGCATTTTAAGCGTTTGATGCAAGAGCTGCTAAATAAATATGTGAAGAAAGGGGTAAGTTAAGTAACTGTAGATGAGCTGTTGAAGGTATGTAATCATTTCATTATTTAGCCGTTCGCCCGAAAAATTGGTGGTGTTGTTGATTGGAGCTGGACGATGGAGGTTCAAGATAGAGGAAGACCTCATATCCATATGATACTTTGGACGGGGAAGGCAGCGGATGAACTATTGACTATCCATGATCTGGTAGTAGCACAAATTCCCCATCGCAGCCATGATCGGGAGTTATACGAGCTTGTAACAAGGCTTCAAATTCACAGGTGTGGTCCGTACTGTTTGCGAGATGAACAAAAACGGGCCTGCCGTTTTGGATTCCCAAAGGCACCATGTTCAGAGGCACGTTTTGAAGGCGAAGACAAGCGCACATTATACAGGAGATCACCAATCGATGGGATGGTGAATAGTTATAATCCATACTTACTAAAGCTGATGAAGAGTAGTATGGACATACAGATTAATAGTGGTGATCGTGTAGTTGGTTATTTGGCCAAGTACATGAGCAAAGTTGGAGATGATGAGGTGGAAATGGAGTGTCATATGCAGACAACACAAGAACACTTTGCGGCGAGAATCGTGTCTTCCATTGATGCATCCTTCTTTATTCTCGGCCTACATAAGCATCAGAGTAGTCGTGGAGTTATTTTTATCTCTACAACATTCCCCGGTATGGATGAGAGACGTCAGCTTAAAAAAAAAGAAAAGCTCGTTGACTTACCAGAAGACTCCACTGATATCTTTAACAATACCCATGTGAAACGATACCTCGCGCGCCATCACCAACTTGAACACTTAACTATTGGAGAATATTTTACAGTTTACAAAATACTGCAATCTGAAGGAGATGCTGAGGTATTTGATAATGAGAATGGAGAAGTAGTGCTAGGAACTAATGCACGCTCAAGCATCGGGCAAGAAGAACCGCTGATATGGCACACAAAGTTGGAAAAGCATATCCCGAAACAATGCACTGATTACTTTGGTCGTCGGTTTGAATGTCGTTCAATGAGGCGCAATCTCCCTTTTTATCGTACACATCTGTATGCACAGAGTGAAGGTGAACCATTTTTCTATCAGCAGGTGGTTTTGCATTATCCCATGTTGAAGCAGAGGTTTGAGCAATTGCAAGATGAGTATGACAGCTGGAAAGAAATATTCTATGCAATATGTGAAGACGAGTATTTTACCATGACTGCGGAAAACTTGGAAAATATTAGAAGGTATAGTTGATGTATATATGGGTATCTTACTGATATCATTTTTTGATATTAGAATCGATGAAACCATTACCAATGAGGAGGAGCAACGAATTGCAGAAGGAGCTCTTAATGATCCTATTACACATTTGGCAGCAATGGTCGACAGATTGAATGATGAGCAACGACGTGTGTTCAGCTGCCTAACAACGGATATGGCAACGGCTGGAAATCTCTATTTTGTTTTTGGAGCAGCTGGTACCGGAAAGAGCTTTCTTTTAAAAGTTTTATCTGCTTTCTTTGAGCAACAAGGTGTAAAAAGTGTGGTACTTGCTCCGACTGGCGTAGCTTCATATACAGCAGGGGGCCAAACAATTCACAGATTCTTTGGCCTAACATTGAATGAAGATATCTATAACCCAACCCGGTTGGAAGATTTTTTTAAAAGCCATGAAAGAACGGTGTTGATGATTGACGAGGTCTCTATGGTAAGCGCAGCCCTTTTAGAGCGATTATCGCGTTGCCTTTGTGAGGTATTAGGTGTAGGTCATGCTTTTGGTGGCATTCCTGTGATTTGTTTTGGCGATGTTGCGCAACTTCCACCTGTCACAGTAGAGAAAGAAGGTTATTTTTTCCAAAGTTACTTGGCAGCCTATGCAATGTCATTTGTTCTGAATGTGCACCAGCGAGTGGATCATGATGATCGAGAGTTTTTGGAATTTCTATCGAAATTGCGTTTGATGGAGACAGATGCGTCAGTGATAAAATTTATCAATGATCGCAAGAGACTAGATTCAGAATTAGATCACACCTATCTCCGTCTGTTTCCTACAAGGGCTGAAGTTCGGCAATATAATGATTTATGCAGTAACTCGATTGTAGGAGAGGCTCGCTGCTATCGTAGCATTGATGTCGGTCCTCAGTCGATACTACGTGAAACAGGAAGAGCAAAACAGATGGTGTTGAAGAAGGGTGTTCCTGTACTACTACTGCAGAATTTGGATGTAGAAAATGGTTGGGTAAATGGTACTCACTGCATTATCGTAAACGTTGAGGAAGAACAATCTGTAGTTGTTAGAAGAATTGCTGACGGCCAGCATAGGACAATAGAGTATACCACAACGGAAGTCTATCGAACATCTTGCTCTCGCACGCAGCTTCCTCTTGCCGTAGCATTTGCTGCAACTATCCATAAGGTACAGAGCTTGACTTTGGATCATGGCGTGGTCATAAGTTTGAAGCGGCCATTTAAGTCGCAAGGGCAATTCTATGTTGCATGTTCACGCGTAAGGGATGGTAGACAAATCTTCTTTACAAGAACAACTGCAGATGAATTGTCAATAGGATTTGATACTTTGGCGTTAGACTTTGTCAATGACCTAAAGCAATATTAATGGTTTCTTCAGTTTGTCTTTTTAAGCCATAGAAGCATATCCTCTTTTTCTGTTACGCGTGGCTCTTACCTTAGAGACAAATAAAGCGTTAAAATAGATTTAACCTAGGGACGAGCGGGATTTCATTTTCATAATATACCAAAGTCTGCTTTGTACAGCCATTTAGCTTAGGGAGAAGTGGAGGTTTAAATTAGATTTAGCCCAGGGACGAGCTGGATATCATTCGGCACATTTAGCCCAGGGACGAGCTGGATTTCACTCGCCGCATTTAGCCCAGGGACGAGCTGAGGCTGGATTTCAATGTCATGGTACTAAAGTGTCGTTTGCATAATTTTTTTTTTGCTTTGCTGCTTTTCTTCCTAAAATGCTGTCTGCTACTCTAACTGATGCGATATTAACCGAAAAGCCTGTAGTAAGATTTACTGCTGACAAAAAGCTTAATACTACACTTACCATCAAAGATGATGGTGTCTTCTATACTGCTATTATTAAACATGCAAACATAATTTATCGTCTGATATCATTAGATATTAATGACCGAATTAGATTAAGTGGTAATAAAGGAGAATCACGTTTAAAATACTGTAACTGAAATTACTATCAATTTAGGTTTTATGAGCATTCGGCCATATGAAAACAAAAACGGATATCCAGCAGTGGCGAAACGCATTTATTGTGATAGCATTATTTATCAAGGAAATACTTACAATGCGTCAGATGATGAAAGCTGTTTCTTGAAGTATAAATTACTGAAGCACGTAATAAATAATCATGCCGTATTGTCAGCAAGTGACAAATATGCAAAAGGTCTGGCCTCCTTGGAGGCTTGTAAACAAGAACTGAAGAACTTGCATGACCGTACGATTGGAACTGAAATTCCATTTGAAGCAGTACAATTTGCTTTTAAAACGGTCCCAAACAGCTTACAAGAAAGACAAGCAAAACGTAAGCGTTACAATAGCGAATGTCTTGCAAACCTTGTGGCAAGCAATGATTTGGAAGACGTCACGGACGTTGCCGGCATCATACAAGCAGAACTAAATGAAGAAATGGAAGCAGAATTCTTGGATGCCAATGGCAGGACCCCAACAAACGATATGAATAATTTAAGCATTTAATTTTTTTATATATTATTTTATTTATTTTTATTTGTATTTATTCATTTTTACTTATATTTATTTATATTTATTTATTCATTTTTCTATTATATAAATATGCTATTCACTCATAATAATCTTTTAATTGTGGAACAAAATGCAATGCGAGAAAATTGTTATTTTGATGAAGATAAAGACAGCTTTTGGGATTTTTCGATGAGGAGTGGTAAAATGCTAAAGCATACTATGTGTAAGTTGAAATATATCAATGGGATTAACCAAAATTTTTAGGACTGCTTCCTTGTGCTGATAATGAGCCTAATGAAATTGCCAAAAAGTACAGAATCTCTTTGTTGCATTTTGTGGAAAATGAAGAGGAAAATCTGCCGTTAATGCTGAAGGAGGAAGTACACTAGGTGAAAATTTATGGACAACCTTTTCGAAAAACACACATAATGGAGCGTATATCGTTAAGGGAATGCCTCCTCAGGATATTATCAATATGTTTGAATGGCAACAATGGACGGAGTATTTCTTCAAAATTTGGCGAACCAATCGCCGAAAATGAACGAATAATGTCTACATTAGTGGTCGGAATCTGAACGGTCCAAACTGCAATTTTGGACAACATTCCGGACTCTCTTAATTCACGCTGGAATGATAGTTGTAATTAAGATGCATACCAATCTCAATTGTAGCCATCCACGTTCCAGTAATAAATAATATATAATGGGCGTTGTTGCCTTTCGTTTATACATTCTTTTTTTTAATCATTTTCTCCCTATATCCTACGAAAATTTTCTTACGTATGCCTCGTGTTTTACCTGAAGATACACAGAATAATATCAAGTCTGCTCTGATGAATAATAGAACACCAGAGGATATTGCTAGTGAACTTGGTGTACATCCCAGGACAGTTAGGAGGTATAAAAAGAAGTTGTTTGGACCAAAGGCACCTACCGCACGTA
>NW_019671956.1:29626-33044 GCF_002708625.1 Rhizopus microsporus ATCC 52813 | reverse complement strand
TTATTAAATAAATATTAGCTATTTTATAAAGCAACGCTTAAAAAACTTTTGTACTTATCCCCTCTCTTTGTCAGCCATATTTTACTCTGGTCATTTTCATGCACAAGCAACATAATATACACTACCCGGAGTTGTCTCCTATAGACCTGCCTTGTGCACCTTTTGGACTAGAAGAGAAAAAAAAAAAAGTCAAAGATTATTTTAGGGTAGGTTGTCCATAAATTTTCACATAGTGTACATAAGTGCAGACAAAAACTACAAGCAAAATTATACGTCACTCAACCCCGAGTAGTTCTCATTGTTGGTCAAATGGCTGCAAGAAATATTTTTGGTCAGTCACAAGTCAAGTATAAGGAGATAAAATCTATCTGCTGGGACAACAGCCGTCGTAAAACATCATTTTATTGTATTCCTAGTACTCGTAAGACAAACAAAAGAGTATCAAAGGAAGCACTCATGGAGTATGTCTAGGTAACATAAATACAATAATTTGTCTTATCTGACGGCAAAAATTATAGACATTTTGTTAATTTCCGGTCATATTTGCATGAAATGAATATAGAGTTTACGTAACAAGGAGTCTTGGTTTTTTTGTTTTGTTTTGTTTTGACCTTTATTTCATTTTACAAATAAATCGTTGTGCGTGTAATTAAAAAGTTTAAATGTAGCTTACCACAGAATGATAGGGTAATTTGTAATTAGGTGTCTTGAAGGATAAGTTTTCCTATTTGATGTACTTTTAACTTTATATCAAGGATAAGGCTGTCCTTGGATGATCTCTAGACTTGTTCGGCTTATCCCGGGGACAAGCTCATATATTGGTTCTCCGCTCCAACCAGACGTCACTTTGTTTAGAGCGGTTTTTTTTTAATTTTTTTTTTTACACTGCTACAAAAAATATGAATTTAGACAAAATATTGAATAAAGAAAACATTACAGAAAATGTTGAAGAAAGCAATTCTTCATTTAATCCATTTTTATTGGATTATAATTCGAAATTTTACACCGTAATTAAAAAAACTGACATGATTTACAAATATTATCCGGAGGCAAACGTAATTAGCAAGTACGATCCTACAAACAATGGATGGTGTGGGTATAGCTGTATTGCTAGAGCAGTTTTGGGTATGCCGTATTTGGTTGCTGATACAGCTGGGTTCGCAGTTCGTTCTACCATGCGTAACTATATGGTTGCGCATAAGAGTCAATTTGTGGAATTTTTCGGTCTCGAACGTTATCAGAAAAACTTGGATATGTTGACGGCTCCAGTCGATGACAGCCACAATTGGTGGTTCACTACACCAGATGGCATTTGGATTGCTGTGATCACGTTTAAAGTCCCATTGTTAGTTTCTGGGCATGGATTCCGGATGCGTATTCCTTTTTTGTACAGCCCTCCCAACAACACTAGTTTCAAAAATGTCAATTTTTTTTTGCTTATTCAACGTCATTTTCATCTTTTAGCATATGAATTAGCATCGTACTCATACGATAAAAAGCATCGGCCAAAGGAGCAAGACTCTGTTGACAAAATTTTTTGTAGTGAATAAATAGTTGTAGTTGTCTGAAGTGAACTCTAGACCGCAAGAGGCGATCTGTTTAGGAGTCACGGTTCACGTTTTATTATTGTTGTACTGGCTCTACGTTGTACAGCTTTATAAACATATATGCTTCGAGTATAAACAATTCCTTTTTCTTTTTCTTTTTTTCGAAATATGGGCGCCATCTATAAAAAGTTATGTATCTTTTGCAATGCTACCTTCAAAAGCCATCAATCCTTTCGGCGACATTTATGTTCTATGCATAACTGTGTTGTAACCACACGAAGGGAAAAACAACGCCGAAAACGTAGAAAGACGATATCATCTGAAGTTAGTGATTCGCATATCTTGTACGAGTGCCCTTCATGTCCAAGTTATTTTGATGACCGAAACGATTTAAAAAATCACGTACTGGGGTTACATGTTATAAAGTACACTTGTTTTCACAGCCCATAGTTGGACGATGCTCATGTAGTACTTTTTTATAGAATATCAAGAGAGGCCAGTCCTGATCCTTTGAGTAGCTGGATAGTAGATGGAAAAAACGTGTCTGAAATGTTTCTTCAGTATAGACAAGGGTGTAGAATTACTCACGAGACAGATCCACTCAACGTTGTGATCAATACAAGAGAACTATTGTATGTATTAAGGTCTAGTTAAAAAGGAAGTAACTGATGCTATACAAAATCATAGAGCGTTGTCAAATATATTATTGCTTAAAAAATCATTACTTGGAGAAAATGAAATGAAAAATCCATTTGATGTGAAATTGAATGACAATATGTACAACGGTGTCTTAACAAGGCTATATACAAAAGGAAAATTTGTGAGATGCATTAAAGCGAAAATGGAAAAATTGACAAAAGTATATGGAGATTATGATGTTGAGATTTATTTTTAATTTGGTTATAGAAATATATGTCGGAAAAGATAGACAGGTACAGTTTTATGTACAAAATGTCAAAATTAGCAAAAAATTCGAAGGATTCCTATCGTGCTGTGATATGTGCAGTACAAGCAGCGTAAGTATTGTACAGCTTTCAAATTAGACTTTGTATGCTCCATTAACAAAGAATTAAGCGTGTTAGCAACACAAGCAATAGATATATTTCCTATTTCTGAAGGACATTTGCAAGCCTCATATATACATCCCTTGATGAACAATTTGTTTAGATCATCAAAGGAAGAAGCTATACCACATGTGTAAGTCTCAAGTATCTAGGCTATTAATTAGTTACTAAGCTAGGACCAATGTTGCTAGATCCAACAAAGCATTCAGTATGGGGTGTATAACGAATGGCAGTCGACCAGATTACATCGTAGAAGTATATGACAATGAAACTAACCGATATACTAATATTATTGGGGAGATAAAGACAAAAGAAACAAGGCAAAAAGGCATCACTGTAGATCTTTACCGTATAGCCATATTCTGTAAAGAGGCTATGGATAAACATAACTTAGATACAGTAATGGGGTTCCAGGCTGTTGGTAAAAATTAACATCATACAGAGAAAATACATATATTCATTTTTTTTTTTAAGGAGTTGAAATAACGTTTTATGCCATGACAATTTTTTCACCACAAGTGTATACCTTTATTGAACTTTGCACTATGAGAATGCCAATAACAACTAAAAATGCCATAGAATTTATTGACGAAGTAGACAAATTGTACATGCTGTCAATCATTCATCAACAATCATGCAATCCTTCAAGAGAATACACTTCTAGTTTCCGATGCAAGACTTTATCACTAGACTATATTGACATGAAGATACCAAAAAAAGAATGTGAAATCATTTAAAATAAACTTTGCTAAAAAAGCATGGCGTCATCCTCAAGCTTAGCCCGCAGGGAACTTAACCTAGCTGGCA
>NW_019671956.1:21000-28289 GCF_002708625.1 Rhizopus microsporus ATCC 52813 | reverse complement strand
ATCGAAGAATCAAAAAGCAACGTCGCTATGAACGCTTGGCTGCCACAAGCCAGTTAATATGTAGTAAGTTTCCTGGAAGATCTAAGCCACATTCGCGTCTTCATAAGCCACATTTTCGTCCTCATAAGCCACATTTTGGTCTAGCAGAAGTGAGTAGTAAAATACGTTTGTACTCTTATGGCACGTATTCTAGTCGCTAACGAATAATTTTTTTTATGGCAAGTATAATTATATTAGAGAAATGAGTAGTAGTAAAGATCATGAATTTTATGGTTCAGCCTGCTCTTTTCTTGCTTCCCTATTTTGCCTTGGGCATTTCAGCAGTTGAATGAATGAATATGGAATATAAAATGGGAGATTTTTTATTATTCTGTCGGAAATAACCGACGGAGATCACGGATCTGAGCTGTCGAAATATTTATTTTATGCAGTTCTTCGAGCGCCAGGAGGCGCTGATCTCTATAGTGATCTACGATAAATGCCAGCTTTTGTCCCAGGCGGAGTATGTAATGATATTTTTCAACAACTTCCAATATTAGTCCTCCCAGATTGTTGCAATAGGCTTCCATCGTCAGTAGTTCTTGATTTTGCTCCATTTGTTGGTGTCGTAGCAGCTGATATCCACGGTAGAATTGGTATGCCAGGCGGAACTTTCTCACACGAGCCATAGACTCCATTCTTTCCGCAATTTGAAATTGCTGAAGATAAAAGTGAGCAGGCTGTTCCATAATTGCCTCATTGGAATTTGGTAGAGGTGGCAAAGGCTGTTGCATATGTTCGATGTCATCCTCAATAAAATTCGGCGTGCCTTTATTTTTTTAAATATTTTTATAACAGGGAAAGTATTTTACCTATTTCGATCGTTTCTTTTAATTTCAATAGCTTTCCTATAAGTATCTCGCATAACGTGAGATAAGCTAAACAAACAATTGAGTGGACTATTTTATTACCATTTCTCACTGAACGCAAGGTAGCCAACTCCTCTTCATTAATAGACGGCACATCGGTAGTCGTTGCGATTGGCGGAGCTGGTTCTACTATCTCCGAAATTTCTCCAAGAACACTTTCCTCATTCTCTGCTTTACGCAACAGAATGGTATCATTTCTGAGCTGTAGAGAGCAGCCTGCTTCTTGAAACGCATTGCGAATGGCAGAAACTGTAGAAGAGACTGGCAACAAAAAATAAAAATAAAAGTTAGTTCTTTATTATATTCGGCAATTGAGCTGACTAACAATCGGTCTGTAATAAGATGGTTAAAGTTGCTTGTGTTTTGCCAAGTACAAAGGTAAGAGACAAAAACTAATAAGATGAGAAGAGGATAGGAAAAGGACAATTAGTCAGTGAGACTGAAATATATGATATCTTTATTTATGATGAATAAAACGATGGTATTTATACTTTTTAACATCTACACACGATAACGATAATTGGCTTGATTGCACATCTATTTATAATCATCCAAGAATTATGGGAAGAGCCTCTAGACTAAAGTGAACCTGATCTGACAGTGATTGTCGAATAAGGAACCATTGATCTGTACTACAGGAGCACTAGCGTTCAATTGAAGTATTGTAACGGCGCTCCAGGAGTTAGGTATAAGAGAGTTCACATATGATAGGCTATATGTGGAACAAGCTATAGCCGAAGAGCAGTAGCTGTGAATATTTATTGATAATGTTGTGATGGCACAACAGCTTGAACGCTCATCTCTATGCTTTGAGCACTGAAGACATCCATGCTGAGTAATTGTTGATACATTTAAAGAGGAATATAATAAAGAAAAAAAGGTTCAGTTTTAGAAGAATAAAAAAGAGATTTAAAACTCAGGGGCATTAAGTTTCTGGCTTTGAAATAGCAATTTATCATAAATAATTTATTATATTTATATCATTTTCTGCTTTCCTTTGTCCTTTTTATGGGAAGATTCTTTTTTAGGCAAGCCATCATCTGTGTTTTGTTTTTGCTTTTTCCTATGTTTAGCACTAGAGGCTTCCAATGATCGCTGTCGTTTTGTAGATTTAGTGGTAGGTGGTGGTGTCGAGTTAACAATGGACAAGGCTTCCTCATTGTTGTCACTAGGTTCCTTATGCTCCACATCTTCTACGTTTATGAAGCTTTGCGAATCCCGCTCAAATGAGCTTTCTACGTAGATGATTTCTTGAGATTGCAATGGTGAATCTGTTTCTGAAATAAAACTCATCAGAGAAAGTGATCGAGGTATAGACGGTTCGTTCGCAGTTGTGTACACAATGCTTGTTTCACCAGTCGCCAAATTGGTCGTTAAGACACCAGAGACGCTTGATTCCCTCGTGGCCAGTACACCTGGGTTACCAAATCCAACATGCATAAATGGTTGATAGGCGTCAGGTGGTTGATTAAAAACGGCAGTGACAACAAATCTGCCATTCTCACTGACCATTATTTGCTGCCTCGGTGTTGCGAACGGTTTGGGTAAGGAGGAGCAAAGAGAAATTGAGCGTGTATTGCCCGAAACAGAGACCACAGCACAAGCATTTAAGTCAGTAACTTTATGTGTGCTCATCGCCGCCTCATATATTGCTGGCTCCACATGAACAAGGACTGTAGCAGAACTATATGCAATTATAGGAACTATTAAGTCCATCGTCTACTTTGTGTTTCTCTTACTTACTAATTCGGTAGATGCAGCAGGAGTGAGTGATAGTTGTTACCAAGGATTTGTTGATTCTTTTTGAGATGTTTCACGAAAAAGACACCTCCAGAAATAAACGTTTTCCAAACGACAGACGGTACAATTGTAGTCATGATGACTTGTAGGAAAATAAAAAGGAAAGAAATGTTTTTATTTTCTTTCTTTTTATACTTTTTCCTGTTGACAAACAATGTATCCACGATTTACATTCACAGAGACTGAAAAAGCCCATTTTAGAACGTTAGAACAATTCAAAGAACTAACACCAAATGCTTTTTGCGCCTACTGCTTACAATTGCTTTACCCAAGCGAAGTGTATTACCAATCTGTTACCGAAGACGGCCCCTCATGGCCTTGTCTTCAGTGGGGCTATACACAGATGCAACATGAAGAAAAGTTTGATCATATTGTTGTCTGCCAACGACGCTTTAAGCACAATTCTTGTGTGATCCCCGAATATTGTGGTCCCATCTTGCCATATGAAACGACGTATCGCGAACGAGGCGCCGCGGCCCCTTTGAAATTAATGTCACGTATGACGCGAATGAAATCAAGTAATCGAGCTTATTGTGGTCAATACTAAGTGTCAGGCGCGCTTTGGACGGTGCGCAACTTGGAATTTAGCGAGATCATGTATGCTGGCGTCTTAGGTATTCCATATATGAAAGGTCTTCAGCGTCATGTAAACTATGATCGGGTTCGGCAGATCTTTGACGATTTGTGTGAAATGAATCCTCGCTTAAACGCTTACCGTCAGGACGATATGCAAAGACTATATGCCAAGTTCAGCTTATCTAAAATGGCGCGAACCGGAGAGCCCATCCCTCGTGATAGTTGGCCGGTCAATTATTTGATGCCAATAGCCGATTTGCCACCACGCATGGCAGAGATTCCTTTAGAAGACCTTCCAATTGGCAACTTACAAGATTTTGACGTCAAGCTACGCGATCATCCTGACTTTCTCGTACTATTGTTTCCATATTTGTATACTAATGGCCGTGGTTACTATTCACTTTGTAGTGATCCTCGCGATGGCAAGTCGGAAGCAGAGGGGGGTTATGCGATGGCTAATCAATATCAAACCTTCTCCAAATACGTCAAGCAACGTCTCCTACTGGCTGATCGACGCTTTGGACGATGTCCTGAGTTTATATTTTTTTGTATGGATATGATTGAAAAGCTCAACATCCACTCGAGCAACCGCCGAGTTGTTCCAATGGTTGAGGGAAGAACTCTTAGACGACGGGATGTGTTCGATGGGACATCAATGAATATGGCGACGGTATCAGTGGTACCACATACGGTACGCACGTCCTATGCGTACAAGCGCGTACATAGCTTGAACCTTCAAGCAATGTTTGATCATCTCGGCGCTCCGCAAATCTTTCTAACCTTGACCTGTGATGACTTTGCCAAGGAATACGACAATTTGTTGGAAGGAGAAAAGCCCTGGACAGATCCAATATTATTTGCCGTTCATTACAAGCGAATTATGCAAGAAGTAATGAATAAATACATCAAGAAAGGGGTAAGGCTTTTTTTTTTGTTTGGAAGGACTAAAGGATTTTTTTTAAAAAAAAAACGTAGCCGTTTGCGCGAAAATTAGGGGGCGTGCGTGATTGGTCCTGGACAATGGAAATTCAAGATCGTGGCAGCCCTCATATTCATATGGTGCTTTGGACAGGCAAGGCGTCGAATGAGCTTATCACAAGCGACGACATTGTCTGCTGTCGGATCCCGGACGCTCACCATGATGAAGAATTGCACCATCTGGTCACGTCTTTGCAAATTCATCAATGCGGCCCTTATTGCTTACGACAGAATCATCTCTGTCGTTTTGGCTTTCCCAAAGAACCGTCCGAAGAGAATGGATTCTGTCCGATGACGTTGCGGGCTTTTTATAAGCGATCAGGTGTAGATGCCCATGTCAACAATTACAATCCATATTTGCTCAAGTTGATGAAATGTAGTATGGATATCCAAATCAATAGTGGCCATCGTGTCCTGCCATATCTAGCCAAGTATCTGAGTAAGCCAGGTGAGGATGAAGCTACCATGGACTTCCATATGGAAACGGCGCATGATCATTTTCAAGCGAGAGTGGTTGGGGCTGTCGATGCCGCTTTCTTCGTGTTAGGGATGCATAAGCATCAGAGCAGTCGTGGGGTCGTGTTTATATCAACGACATTCCCTGGTAAGGATGAGCGACGTCAGTTGAAAGATTCGTCACGGTTGGCAACACTCCCAGAAGACTCTACGGATATTTTTACGGCAACGCATGTGCAGAAATATCTCAAACGCCATCACCAGCTGGAAGCGTTGACAATGCCTGAATATTTCACGACTTACTTCATTTTGTCTGAAATGGATATTCGAGACACATTTGACGATGATAACCCAACGATTTATGGGCAGACCAGCCGTGCAACGATTAATGCTCAAGAGCAGCAGTTTTATCATCCGGAGCTGCGAAAGTCAATTCCTAAGCAGTGTACAGACCAATTCGGCCGGCGATACAAGGCAAGGGCGGCTCGTACTAAACTGCCGTTATGGAGAACCCATCAGTATGCGCAAAGCGAAGGTGAAGCCTTCTTTTATCAGCAAATGATGCTTTACTACGCGATGAATCAGACGGACCATGACGAACTGTTGAGGATACATGGCAGTTGGCGTCAAGTTTTTTTGGCAGTCTGCGACAGTGACCGCTTCCAAATGGACTCTACACGCATTGAGGATATCAAAAGGTAATGTGTGATTCCTTTCTCCTTGCCTTTTATTTATTTTCTTGGGGAATGTGTTTAGACTGGATCGAACCATGCGTGTTCAAACGGAAGTGGAATCCACACTATCGGCTGATTTGAGTGATGTCCAACAGCAGTTGCAGTTGATGGTTCAGGCAATGACTGCACAGCAGAAAGGAATCTTCGAGAGAATTACCGAAGATTTGCAAACCGGAGCGAACGTGTACACTGTGTATGGTGCAGCAGGTACAGGCAAGAGTTTTTTGTTGAAGAGCCTGAAGCTCTGGATGATATCAATAGAGATGTGCCCTGTTGTGCTAGCACCAACTGGTGTCGCTGCCTATACGGTGGGAGGGCAAACAATTCATCGTTTTTTTGGGTTGACGATGAACGAAGAGGTGTATAAT
Organism: Rhizopus microsporus ATCC 52813; assembly: GCF_002708625.1. Taxonomy (NCBI): domain Eukaryota; kingdom Fungi; phylum Mucoromycota; class Mucoromycetes; order Mucorales; family Rhizopodaceae; genus Rhizopus; species Rhizopus microsporus. The sequence goes on along the minus strand of NW_019671956.1, from coordinate 22,469 downwards.
CCAATTCGGTTGGAGGACTTTGTCAAGTGTCATCCACGCATTGCCTTAATGATTGATGAAGTATCTATGGTCAGCCAAGCGATGTTGGAGAGATTGTCAGGCTATTTATCTGAGGTTATTGGTGATGGTTGTATTTTCGGAGGTGTTCCTGTCGTTCTCTTCGGGGATGTAGGTCAGTTGCCGCCTGTGGCCGTGGTGGAGGAAGGTCACTTTTTCCAAAGTGAAATCATGAATAATTCGCTCACCTTTCTTTTGACGGAATCACAACGGGTTCAGGGGGATGATCTTCCGTTTTTGGACTTTTTGGAAAAGATTCGCCGGGCACGCATCGATGCATCTGTAGTAGAATTTATTCGTCGTAGATGCGTCTTGGATTGTGATATTGGCTTTGAATGTCTTCGCTTGTTTCCCACCCGAGACGAGGTCAGAGAATATAATGAACTATCCATTTGCCAAATTCAGGGGGATGGTCGATGGTACGCTAGTCTGGACGTAGGGCCTGATTATATTTTAAGGGAGACTGGTAAGGTCAAAGACCTGTACCTTAAAAAAGGCATACCTGTCTTGTTGCTGGAGAATCTTGCTGTGACAGAAGGCTGGGTGAATGGGACGCGATGCATAGTGGAAAGTATAGATGAAATTGACGTTGTCCTTTTACGTCGTGTGGCTGATGGGCAAATGAAACTGATAGAGTATACGACTAGCAATGTTTATCGGACTCACTATTCGCGAAGTCAATTACCGATTGCTGTGGCGTTTGCTGCGACGATCCATAAAGTGCAAAGCCTTACTTTGGAACACGGTGTGGTCATCAGTTTAGCACATCCATTCTTGTCGCATGGGGAATTTTATGTAGCCTGTTCGCGTGTTAAGCATGGTGATGACATTTATTTTACGAGAACCAATTTGGAGAGCTTACAATTCGGGTTTGAGACGACCTCATTGGATTTTATTGAGCGATTGAATCACTATTTGGGGGATGGCGACGAGGTAGAGGCGTTGCAAGAAAGAGATTAACCTATTTGAGGATGTCAAATGTCGTCATGACCACAGTTGTGACATGAAAAAAAAAAGAATATAAATAAACGTAAACGATAAATTGCAATTGTGCCTTTTTTCTTCTCTTACTTTATTTATTAACTTAAATTTCTTAAATGGCTATCCTGACATTACAAAATGCTATACTACAAAGCAAGGCGACTCTGAAGTTGAAGGTGGACGGTAAGCTCTCATGTACTGCTTCTGTAAAAGAGGATGGTGCATTTTATAACCTGAGCACGAATCATGCCAATCTCTGCTTTTCTTTGGCGAATCTGAACCCTGGTGCGAATTTGAATGCTTCAGGTAAGTGTAATTGGGAGGGGTTGGAAAGTAAAAAAAAAAAAAAGGAACACTGTCTATTACCCCTTACACAAATAGAAGTAATTATCCTGCGGCCAGCAAAACTGTCTACTTGGATACTATTACTG
>NW_019671956.1:16279-19485 GCF_002708625.1 Rhizopus microsporus ATCC 52813 | reverse complement strand
GTCCGTAGAGCTTTACACGAGCAAGGTTTAGGAGCAATAGAGAAGGTGGAAAAGCCTAAGTTGACAGCTCTACAAAAACGCAAGCGCTTACAATGGGCTAAAAGGTACAAGCACTACACGGTAGCGGACTGGAGACGTGTAGTATGGTCTGATGAAACGAAAATCAACAGGTTCAACTCTGACGGCCGCGTTTGGTCATGGATCAGGGATGGACAAGCGTTAGAAGAGCGCCACATCAAGCAAACCGTGAAACATGGAGGAGGAAATGTTATGGTGTGGAGCTGCATATCTGCTGCAGGAGTTGGCTGGCTTTGCAAGATAGAACCACCTATGGATCAGCATCTTTATCTCGAAATTTTGCAAGACGAGCTCCAGAAATCGATGGAGCATGCGGCTAATGAATGCCAAATGGAACTCAGTCAAATGGTCTTTCAACATGATAACGACCCGAAACACACCGCCAAAACTGTAAAGCAGTACCTTCAAAGTGTACCTTATGAAGTCATGGACTGGCCTTCACAGTCTCCGGACCTTAACCCTATAGAACACATGTGGGCTTTGCTTAAGAGAAGGCTTAATGAGTACGAAACACCTGCATCTGGTATGTGCGAACTATTTGAACGAATAACGGATGTATGGTACAACAAAATCGCCAAAGAAGAAGTTTTAAAGGTAATAGACAGCATGCCAAAGAGAGTTAAAGCTGTTATTAGTGCCAAAGGAGGTTGGACAAAGTATTAGCTTTGCATACAACCAAAACTTGGTTAAGGGACAAAACTGTCCCAATGGACCCATCGCTTTCTCAGCGGTTTTTGTAATAAATAAAGTCCGTTCTATTTGTGTTATGTTGGTTGTTTTTTATACAGTTTTAGTTGCTCTTTCGAATGATGCTATTTTTATTTTAATCGGAGCAAAAATAAGCGAGTTATAGAGGCAGAAACACAAAAATGCAAAACATTGGGACAGTTTTGTCCCTCACTGTAATTCCATAGCGAGCATTCGAAAAGGAACTGAACGTATGAACCTCCACAATAAGTAAAGCTTATCAAATAAATGAAAGTCCGCGACACATAATCCCTGTGTTTAAAATTGCATATATATCACATATAAATAACGTTTATTCTTTTCTTTTCTTCTTTTTTTCTTGCTTTCTTGATAAGTAATGGATAGTGCATCCTCGAGTTGCGGTTTATCGCAGAGCAGAATTTATTCAGAAGCAGAGATTCGTCAGAGAGATATGGTCTATAAGTATTACAGGGAGAGCAAAATCATATGGAAATATGACCCAGTGCCGAATGGATGGTGTGTTTATAATGCGTTAGCTCAAGGCATGTTGGACTTTCCAGTTATAATTGCAGAGAAAATTCCTCATGTTGTGAGAAATATTTTGTTGAAATGTTTACATACTTTTCATGAAGGCTTTTTGGAATTTTTTGGTCGTTATTGGTAAAAATAAAAAAAATTGCAACAGTTAGTTTATTTTTGAACTTTTTTTAGGTACATGAAGCATGAACAGGCCTTACAGGCAGAACCAGATACTGAGAAAAATGACTGGTGGGGAATTACACCAGATATTTTCTGGATAGCCGTTGTTGCCTATCAGAAACCGGTGCTGATCGGCGGCCATGGGCATGAAAAAAACATCACCCTTTTTGATATACCGAGTAAGCAACCTTTAGTCGAAGGTCAAAAATTTGACAGGCCGCCGTGCCTTTTCCTACAAAGACATTATCATATTTTAGTCTACAGGTTAGAAGAATATACGTATCTGCATGCACATGCATCTGATATGCAGAATATATTTAATCAATGTTTTCAACGATATATGCAATAAATAAAACTTTGGCCTTGGCCTCGCAATCTTTTAAGTCTTCTAATGGCGTTGACTTTGGAGGATGAGATAACTGTATTTTGAAAAATAAATTATGTGCCTATAAGAGACGATTTGCTTAGGAGACACGAGCCACCTTTTGTTATTGTTTCACAGGCTCTATGTTGTACAGTTTTATAAACATATATTTTGGGCTAATCTAGTTTGTTTGTTATTGTTGCACATACATTGAGTTGTACAGTTTCAAAGTATGCTTGGCGTAGCGAAGCTTGAGTTGGAACGGTTTTTATATTTTCTTTTTTCCTTTTTCTCTAGAATGATTACAAAAATAGTGAAAAAGAGTTGTGCGTTCTGTGATGAAGTTTTTACTTCCTTTTATAGTGTTCGTCGACATACTCAACGAAAGCACCATAAAATCTTGCAATCACGTTCGAAGGCTCATCAGACTAGTAACTCTGTAGCATATAGTGAAATAAATGTCAAAAAATATAAAGCAGCGGAAGTTGTACATGGTTGCCCATCATGTAACAAGACTTTTAAAGAAAAGGATGAACTTACAGCGCATATAGGTGGTGAACATATAATAAGGTAAGGTTCCTAGTGCTTTGTTTATTGTTTTTATGTTGCTAATTTGTAAGAGTATTAGTATTAAGCAAGAGACAGTCGGTGGTATCTTAACTCACTGGATAGTCGACGGAGATGATATCTCTGTCAAGTTTCATCAGTTTCGGCAGGTAGCCATAAGCCTTCGAGAGAGTAGAGGGCTGCACATTAAAGAAAATATAGACTATATATTGTAGGTATATCAACATTAATATTATAGAGAGTTAAACTAAAAATGCCGCCTGTAGAGCATTATCACATATACTTATTTTAAGAAAGGAAACAAAACTCTTTAGTTTACCAGGAGATTTTTTTGCCAGAGAACTACAACAAAAATTGTATCAATATATGCAGCATATATATCAATACCCACAACTGTTTGACTCCTTTCTTAAAAAGAAGTTGAAGAAAATTATAAAAGTATGTACATGTTGCTAGCAGTTTTTTGTAGAAATCCTTTAATGTCATTGTGTAGAGATACGTGCAAAAAAAAATTGAAACCGATGAGGCGAGATATAAAATATTTCGTCTGATGAGAAAGATAAATGGTAGTCAGCGTGCTGTTCTACGTACAGTGCAAGCAGTGTAAGTATTCGATGTCGGATGGTGTGCATCCTTACTGATCTTTCATGAAGTGTCCCAGCTGCATACGAGCACAGTACATTTCCTGTATCGGAAGCACAACTGATCTCTGACTATGTGCATCCTTTCTTGCAAGCTTTGCTTGCGGCTTACAGCCCTCAATGTGTACCCCATGTGTAACTTGATATAC
>NW_019671956.1:13508-14469 GCF_002708625.1 Rhizopus microsporus ATCC 52813 | reverse complement strand
TGTAGGTGAAATTAAGACGGCTGAAGCAAATAAGAATCTTACCAGGAAAGATCTGTGCCGTGTGGCATTATACATAAAGGAATTGCTGGATAAGAACAATCTGGAAGTTGGTATAGCTTTCCAGGCAGTTGGTAAGCATAATTTCTATACCCAAACTCTGTTTCTAAATATTTGAAAAAAGGGCCAAACTTGACGTTTTATGCCATGTCTCTTTCCCACCATAAAATATATACATTTATTGAGCTTTTCAACATTGAAATACCATATAGTACCAATATGCTTCTAAATTTTCTAGACCATTTGGATGATATTTACTTCCTTTCAAAACTCTACAATGATAGATGTGCTATTTCAATGGGCCATACGAATTTTCTTAGAACAGAGACAATGTCTTTTTCATTTTTGAATGAATGAATAAAAAATATTTAAAGTGTTTCTCCGGAAAGAGATGGTGAATGGTGGTGAATGGTTGCCTTATTTGGAAGTAATACCTCCTTAAGCATTTATCAAATAAGATAACCATTCACCACCATTCACTATTGCTTATCGCTATGAATATCCAAGCTTACTAGCCAGCAACGAAGTTAACCTAACTGACAAAGATCGATACTAGAAAAGTATAAGACACAACTGAGTACCACACTTCTGAACTTCTGTGAATGGTGATGAATGGTTACATTATTTGGCAAATGCTTAAGGAGGTATTATTTCCAAATAAGGCAACCATTCACCACCATTCACCGTCATTCACCGCCATTCGCCATTCACCACTCTTCACCACTCTTCACCACTCTTCACCACTCTTCACCACTCTTCACCACTATTCACCACTCTTCACCACTATTCACCACTATTCACCACCATTCACCATTGCTTGTCGCCCACTTCTCTCCAGCATACAAAAGAAAGATGGCAGTGGGAAAAGTGAAATAAAAGAGACTGAGTGGCAGGAAAGTTAAAT
>NW_019671956.1:11075-12598 GCF_002708625.1 Rhizopus microsporus ATCC 52813 | reverse complement strand
TAACTTCAATTACTGTTGCGATACCAATACCATCAGTAGGGTAAAACTAACCTGTCTCACGACGGTCTAAACCCAGCTCACGTTCCCTATTAGTGGGTGAACAATCCAACACTTAATGAATTCTGCTTCATTATGATAGGAAGAGCCGACATCGAAGAATCAAAAAGCAACGTCGCTATGAACGCTTGGCTGCCACAAGCCAGTTAATATATAGTAAGTTTCCTGGAAGATCTAAGCCACATTTTGGTCTAGCAGAAGTGAGTAGTAAAATACGTTTGTACTCTTATGGCACGTATTCTAGTCGCTAACGAATAATTTTTTTATGGCAAGTATAATTATATTAGAGAAATGAGTAGCAAAGATCATGAATTTTACAGTGACTCCAACAACTGGCAACATTGTTGAATACGAAGTATCAATTAAAAAAAATAAAGACTAGAATTAACCAGACTAAAAAGATATATCTCGATTGACTTTATTAAAGACGAGTATTTATACTAAATGTGAGACACTCTTCAACTGAGATCGTAAAACTTTTCATAGAGGCTTATGAATGACAATTGAGGCAATGAGAGAGTTAGGACGAATCGGGTGCCTTTGATAAGACGATGATCCCTAATAACAATGATGGATCAGAGTTATTGGATACGCGTACCTTAAAATACAGTTCCTGGTAATCAGCTTAAATAATGATCCGCACAGTTGTTTCAAAGTAACAAGCTGAAGTCGAATAATTGCCAGTTATTGTTTCATATGTGGTTAATAGTTGATCCACTAAGTATGAATACAACAAACATTGAGAATTGGTTGAATAGTTGATTTGAAATGGACTATGATTAAACAATAACTTCCAAGTATATCTTTTTATTTTTGAAAAATAAGAAGTGAAGAATATATAAGTTATTAATACAGGGTAGCAATATACTCCACATTGTAGCACAGGTTATTAGTGTGATGTCACTCTGTCTACAGACTCTTTTATGTACAATATAATTTGGACAGGTACTGTACAAATTATGATAAGCTCTTTGAATGCTCTATAAGCCAATCTCAGTGCTAAAATACAACATTACCCCCCACCAAACTGAGTCATCAGTTGAGAAGAGTATGATGCACTGAAGACAAAATAATGTTTTTAATTTTTATGCAATCGGGTGCTCCGACGCGTTCCTTTACTCTTTGTAGTTTGTGGTGAAAGTGCAACCTTCTGTCTCTTTCTACTACTACGTGCCTCTGTGTTCAGTGATTTGGATATCACTTGTTTTAACCGACTAGACTTATAGTCAGATTGTAACTGTTTACGTTTTATACAGTGACTCACAAAACCTTTCAAATGTTTTGAGTGTTTCTACGTTTTTAGTAATTGTTACGGGTAGAATGGTCACAGCGGCTTGTGTATACCGCCATTCGAAATCCCAAGCCTCGTCAATTTAAATAAGTATAAGCGCGTCACAAATAGTGACTGCTACTGGGAAAGCGCAAGAGATAAAGTGAACAGGTACATTTGAAAGGTTTTGAGCGTT
>NW_019671956.1:6324-7420 GCF_002708625.1 Rhizopus microsporus ATCC 52813 | reverse complement strand
AGTTGGCACAAGAACGTCAAAATAAAAGAATATACCCGGGTTTTTTCACCTACTGTAGATGCGTTTGACCCATTATCTTTATTAAAATAACTGTTTCGTTTTTTGCGGAGTACATCGCATTCACCTAGATGCCCGGGGAGATATGTGTCCCCACAATGACGGCATGTGTTCTTTGCCCTTTCTTGACGCGTTGGCCGCTTACCATCATGGCGTGGTCTCTTGTCTTGCGTTGTAGTACGATCACTGTCGGCATGCTTGCGCTTGCGATCGCTGGTCCTCGGTGTTCTGTTGTCAAGCACCTTATGAGGGGACTTGCTGCCTTCATTCCTCTTTATTAAGGGGAACAGCTTGTCTAATTCATCGTCGAAGAAGGTCTTCTCTTTTTCAAAAATGCGCTGTAATTGTGCAAGAGTCTCCTCTTCCAAGACGTAATACCCAGCAGGAGACGTTCCGTCTTCCCTCTTCATGGTACCGAGCTTCTTTGTCACGCATTCACGTACAGGGTCCAACAATGAGTGGAAAAAGATTGATACCAAGGTGGGGTTATCGGTGAGCTTGGTCTTTGTCACCAAGTCCAAAAATCGTTCGATATACAGATGCATGTATTCACCATTGCGTTGCTTGCATCTCATCATCTTTTCCCTGTACTGCAGGTAACTAAAAGACTTGTGAAATTTCTCAACAAGCATTTCACGGACTTCTAGCCATTTGGATGACTTGAAATTCACCTCTTGATTTCTCTGCTTCAACCATTTACTGGATCTGGTATCCTGCCCATCATGAACGGATGTCTGCAGGTACACTAGGTGAAAATTTATGGACAACCTTTTCGAAAAACACACATAATGGAGCGTATATCATTAAGGGAATGCCTCCTCAGGATATTATCAATATGTTTGAATGGCAACAATGGACGGAGTATTTCTTCAAAATTTGGCGAACCAATCGCCGAAAATGAACGAATAATGTCTACATTAGTGGTCGGAATCTGAACGGTCCAAACTGCAATTTTGGACAACATTCCGGACTCTCTTAATTCACACTGGAATGATAGTTGTAATTAAGATGCATACCAATCTCAATTGTAGCCATCCAC
>NW_019671956.1:1872-4844 GCF_002708625.1 Rhizopus microsporus ATCC 52813 | reverse complement strand
CCAATTGTTTTGAATGCCTTATCAATACTGACATCAGCAGGATGAGCCTTGTTAGACTCAAAGTACTTCGAATTGCGCGAAGAGTCGTTGAGCAATCTCAATGACGGAATGCTCGCCATTGGTACAACAGGTTCAGCTTCCCTGGCAGGAACGGTGTGCGTATTAGCAGTGCTGCCACGTTCACCACTGATCAACTTCTGAGTTTCGGCAATACGCCCCTCAAAGAACACAAGATCTTTACGAAGACCGGCCATTTTGTCCTCAATGAGCTTTAATTTACGAGTGCTCGTCTCGTTCAACTTTTGAAGAAAAAGATCTTCAATCGCGATCGTCACTTTGCGACGCATCCCTTTCAACTTAGCAAGTTGAGCCTCCTCACTATCCTCATGTTGTTGCTCAACATTCTCGTTCGATGTGGAGACCGTACCACGCACATCAGGGGTGTATTCCCCACAAGATTCCGCCATTACGGCGTCCTCTTCAACGGGCTTCTGACTACTGTTGTCAGTAGAAGGAATGCTCTTCTTTAAAGACAACGCCGTGAATTGTCGCTCCATGTCGATGGTGGATCCTTGACGACGGATGGGCGATGGAGAGCGTCTAGCCATCTCCGCATATGAAGGAGAGCCAGGACGGTTTGAAGGACCTGAGCCAATTGAAGCCACAGGCGAAGGAGAACGAGAAGCGGACGAGAGAGAAGAAGCACTGGAAAGAGAGCTTGAGGTGCTAGAAGCGCGAGAAGAACGAGTGTTGGTCATCTTTTGAATTAGTGTAGTGATTGTTTTGCTTATTGAAAAAAATGTGATATTTATGCTTATATAGTTGTAAAACAGTGAAGAGTCAATAGCTAACAATTACTATTTTTATTATAAGTCTGAGAAAAGAACTAATAAATGAGGGTACGACCTGAATATATATGAGGGATGACGACTGTAAATGTCTGACGTCGTCTATTAGCTGAGAATGAATGAATAGAGAATTAAGAGATGTGTGATCTATATAAACACGACAGTACCAATATTATCAGTAGGGGCTAATGTATTATCATGAGCAATATGAGAATGAGAATACAGTTGCTTAAGCCTCGGACACTCTGCAAAGCTAAAATAAGAAAAGGTTGCTCGTATTTTTGTAACTACTGTAAAAACACGTAAACATGTGGGCAATTTTTTGAGTCACTGTAAGTCAAATTACACAGAATCTCTCTTTTGAATATGAATCGTTACTTCTTTATATAAAAGGATACACTTCTTTAAAAGATTATCCTTCTTATGGTAAAAGCAGTAACATAACCCAGATCATGAAATGTTAGTCAACCATATTCTCAATAATTAAAATCCACGCTTAGAATATTGGCTTATCAGCTATTTGATAGCAACTATAAATAGTAGATCCTTTATTTAATTGCATGCTCCTTCTGTCTTTATCTCAGAATGAAGATTAATAATAAATTTTTGTCTTGTGTCTTATAAACCATTTGTGATGTTCGCAAAAAGTCGAGATGGTAATGTACAGTAAAACTGAACTAAATCCTTTATTAATTTAAAACTTGGGTTTTATAAATACCAGTGGCTTAGTTAGTCCTTATTATAGTGTAACCTAGGAGACAGGGACAGCACTATTGCATGTGGGGATCTCAGTACTGAGATTTTGATAATGTAGTAATGTTAATGTTAGACATTATATGTAAGAATATGCTGAAGTTTATGTTCGGATACGACACAGACTTTTAAAAAATCCTATGTTTTCGTCTAGGCTTATACATAGGCACAACACTATCACGCATGATGATGATCGTGCCTTATTACGCCTACATATAAATATATACGCCATTATATGTTAAAAATTTTTATGCACCAAAAAACAAATTGTTTTAAATAAAAGTAAAAATATATAATATAATACAAAATTTACAGATGAATTATAATCTAAATAAATTATAAACTTTTATTAAAAATTTTTTGTAGCCGTATTTTAGGCATAGTTATTTTACGCCCTCGTTTAAGAGTTACCTCTGTCTCTTATTGGCTTTAATAACATTCCTAAGAGGGTAAGAAGACACTGTTTAGTCCCAAGTTACGTCGTTAATTGAGATCGTCGGCGCGTGTAAAAGGGAAGTCCCGGCCTTGCTCTCTATGAATTCAACTCCAATTACCGCCAAACTCTGCCCGTATATAGATATGTGTAATAATCTTACTATCAAAATTAGAAATAAAAGCACACAAGAAATACTTTGAGACACTTTTATTCTCTGTTCTAAATGAAAATATAATTCCTTTTTATTTTATTATCTATTTCAAAGAATTGAAGTCGCTTTAAATACTTGTTGTAGCTGATCGATGTATGAGAGCTAAGACGAAATGGTAAGGGTTTCAGTTTCCTTTCTTATACAAGTTACACTTCTTGACCCGTGTTACTAGTGAGGGACAGAGAAAAGATTACATTAGTGAACAGTTGTGAGCTATCAAAACCTTATGAAGATCACATCATTCCTTATTGCGTAATTCAATACCGCATCATAGATGTTGTATTCAGCTTTAGTGTTATTGAAAAAGCCTATTAAGTCCATGACTTGCAAATTAGATTCTTTATTAAGAAGAGCTGAATATTCACTATGGCGAGAAGAACCGTGAATTTTTTAAAATAACCGTGAATAATTCACGGTTGAGCGGGAGGTGGTCAAACGGGCCAATCAGAATTATCCGTTTTTTGAGCAACAGTGCCCTTATGAAAATGGTGATGCCTAAAAGAGTGCAATTATGAAGAGGGATGTGCAATTAGTTGACAGTTTGTCACTATTTGATTTTTTTATAGACTGATTCTGTAGTTTTTCTAGTTCATTTCACGCATTTCTGATTTCAAGTGATTCTGACCATTTTCATTCGTGAGTAATTCACGGTTTTTGTGAACTTAGAATTTTTTAAATATTGTGGAAAGAGATGTTCAAAGTCCTATTTCCTGTCTTCTTTCCA
>NW_019671956.1:0-942 GCF_002708625.1 Rhizopus microsporus ATCC 52813 | reverse complement strand
GAAAGGGTAGAATGTGCTGGTAGTTGTTGATTAATGTAGACATGGTGTAATCACGGTCATTTTTAAAATGAGGTCTTTGACAGCAACGGCATGTGCCTTAAAACGAGCAGACATAAGGCAACTGGCTTTAGCTTTGTATTGTAAATTATGAGAAAAGACGAGCAATGAATTTTAAGCGCACAAAATGATCCATCTCCTTCCTTTCTTCTATAAAGAAAACTAAAAAATGAAAATTCACGATTATGCGTGAATAATTCACGGTTTTTCTATTTTTAACAAAGGCTCTCATGAGAAAAGCTATTTAACCAGGGTATCCCTTCTCTTCTTCTTTTCTTCTTTTTTTCTTTTTCTTTTAAATAGACTTGAAAGCTTCAATAAAGGACTCACTTGTGGTAAAAGAAATAAACTCCTTGGCTATGGTTGCTAGCATTTCTTACAATTAAGCGTCTATTGCTTTGTTTAAAGTAAATCACAAGTTGCTCATTGAACTTTCTAGTAAGAATAACTTTTTCTCTTCTGTTTTAAACTAGCTGTTCTATCTACTTTAGTGCTTAAGGAAGTGGGTTGAAGTGCTTTTGGTGTTTTTTCTTTGGCTTCTTGGTACAAATGTAATGGAGTGTGCACTATAATGACTAATTGTTTCTCCTAGGCTCTTATTGCATTTGTCAACTAACACTTTCTGTTGTACTTGGTATAAAGAAACACTGGGTAATTCGCACTTCAGGCTACGATGGGTATATGGACGGTCCTGTGGCCCAATTTCAATGCCCGAAGGCTTCCAAATATGGCAATATATACTTTCGGTCATGAGGAATCGAATGGTACTATTTTGGAAGCCCGCCCAAATAATTTGACTGACCGACAGCTGTTTGAAAACGATAGGTCTAAAAGAGGTATTTCAAGGGTCAATAGAAACCCAACCGTTGTTAAGCAAGCTCTCAA
>NW_019671955.1:26514-50614 GCF_002708625.1 Rhizopus microsporus ATCC 52813 | reverse complement strand
AAATCATGTATATTTTCTAAGTTCACCATCCGTGCAAAATACACGGTTAATCTCACGGATTTGACACGGTTCTTGATTAACCTCATTACTTCAAATTAGAAATGTGCCAAATGAACAAAAAAAGCTATAGGATCTGTCTCTAAAAAATTATAAAACATTATACTGTCAACTAATCGTCCTTTCATCTTTGCAATTGCCATCCTTTTAACATTGTTTCTTTTCTATGACAATTGTTACTCAAAATATAAATAAATTTGATTGGCTCTTATTTCAAAACCGTGAATTTTTCGCGGTTTATGCACGGTTGGCACGGTTCTGTGCGCCATAGTGGAAACGAGGACCTATCCATATGGTTCAGGCGTACGGTCATTGTTAGGCCCCATTCTTCAACCGAAGTGTGAAAACGAATCGCCACTCCTTTGAGTTCGATGCGGTTGACGCACTCCATGGCACGGGCCGGTGCCTCAAACCAGTCGTAAGTTATACCAATACAACACTTTTCTTTAGTTAACTTTGTTTTCATAAACCAGAATGCGGGACTTGATATCCAAGATGAAGGACGAGCCTTTTGGTGTCCGGCTGGAGTGTGGTTTTGTCGCCTCTAACTGGGATAGGGTGCTTCACTCCTTGTTAGAGCAGTACCGGTAAGATGGTATGGTTATATTTTGTCTCTGGGCGGTTATTTAATACAAATTACGCTTAGGGGTACCGAGCTTCAATCATGCATTCAGTGGCATCCGTCACGCGTATTTTGGAATTTGGTCCTCGATAGACTAAACGCCTTGGTTGCTGTCGCCGACAGCATGCGTACTCAGAAGGAACTTTTATATACAGTCCCTAGCTTTACTGGCTTTGCTTTTGTGGTGTATATGCTTTCGTCATTGAGTCAAAGACCAAGCGATTGGTCACATCTTTCACCCGTAAAGGATAAGCTCAAGGAGTTCTCTTGTCCTCGGCCCAGCTTGCTCTTCGTCCCTGGCCGCTTCAAGCGAACAGATGACAAGCAACACTGGTACGGCACAGTCAGTATGCGCAAAGCTTTGAGCAGTATATACGGCAACAAGCTTCTTAGAAGAATTCTGGAGGACTCCGTTCACACAGAATCAGTTGATTCCACGGTGACTTCAGGCTCAAGCGTCTTTCATGTGGTTGCCCCGAGTATACAGTTCGCTCATCTGAAGTTTGACTGTCACTTTTAAGCTCCTTTAATTCTCGAATCCGGCTGGGAATTCTTTTGGCTGGCTGTCTTGTACTTTAAGGCCTATGGTCCTTCCACTGCTTGTGTCGCTCCTTTTACGCAGCTTTTGCTGAAAGAGCTTCTTTCGAAGGCCAATATTTTGGACAAATTCACAAAGGACCTCGATAGTGTACAACAAGCACATCAGCTTGGACATTCCTTTTTTAAAGATTTAAGCAATCTGGACTTGTACTTCAAGGCAATATCATACTTAGTGCCTACTTATCTTTTTGTAATACTAAGAGTAATTTCATAGCCGGATTGCTTTTATATTATGCCTTCTACGAACCCAAAATTCAAGATCGAAAAGTACCTGTTCCCTTCCTTTGACGCCATCAAGACTGACAATGAAGCAGCAGTGGCTGTTATGCAGAGAAGATACTGCTGGAGGAAGTATGAATTTCGTGCTGCTTACATTACTCTATGCATTAATCATCCGGAATTTGAACAAGAGTTGGTGAAGTTTCGTGACAAAGTCCTTAAATACATCTATGAAAATTATGAATTTGTTCCGAATTTGGCTAAAGACAGCATATGGTCCACATCTTATGGTTATGAAATAGTGAAAATCGTCAAGTAAATGCACGTATACTATGCTTTCGTTACATGCCTTTTCTTTTTATGTTTTTACTATATGATATACTTTATGACTTCTACAACATATCTTTACAACTCCTATCATTTTCTTTAACTAAACATTGCTTTCCTTTGTTTTGAACTTTTAAGAACAGGTATTGTATTAGTTATTCCAACTGCTTTTTATAAAAGGGTTGAACTGGACAATAAGAAAACAATAACCTCCAGTTGCATATTGATTTTGGTGTAAAAGAAGTAAAATATACACTGTATCCCAGTTCAAGTTTCGTTATGATGCCACTCTGTCTACGGGCTTCTTTTTCATACAGCAGAGTCTGGACAGATACAACTTAATTATGATAAATTTTTTCAATTTTCCTTTAAAGCTTCTGCTTGAGGCCAACGTTGCGTCCTTTGTAGGTCACTCTCTTACTTGGCCAGGCCCTATCCGATATAGAGAGTCATGTACACCGTTTCTAGAAAGAGATGTCGCGCTGACTTGTTGCTTTTTCATATAAGCTGTATTATAAAAATTGCAAAAATGCAACTTTACTTTCTGAAAAGACTGTATTTGCAACTTCCCAAAAAATGACTGAATTTAAAAGGGAAATGGCTTGATTCTCTGTTTTTTAATCATGACTACAACAATAATGAAAAAAAATAGTAAAGGAGCAATTTCAAAGACAAACAAAGTATTTAAAAAAAGCAACCAAAGTAAAGAAGCGACACATATCGTACATAAAGAAACTCTTTTGAAAGAGATGAAATATTCAAAAGACTTCGATGAGGAATCCAATGTCCCAACTTTCCCTTGATTATGACAATACCAAGTAATATCATTCTCGATATCTCTACGTTAAATAAGAATAATCCAAGAGAATTCCATTGTAAGGGTACCTACCAAGGTGTGCCTATTGAATGTATATACATACCAGTTTGCAATGAGGATCGTTCTCAATACTATCACGAGTTTTATATGTCAGATCGTTTAACTGCTTGCAGAAATATGGGCGTCTACTTTAATATGTTTGAAGCCACTTTGTCAGAAATGAATATAAATTATAAGGAGGTTCCATCAGAAAGATCTGGCTTGTTTCTTATAAGACAACATTATCCAAATGGATGTTTACGTGATTATGTACTTAAAAACAGAGTTAATGGTAATGACCATATACATCCATTCATAATGACAATAATTCATTATATTCAGGCATAGACACAGAATCAATGCATGCAATACAGGCCGGAATCAATTTATTTTCAATGCTAGCTGATGCTCACGCTTTAAACATGTTTCTTGTTGGGATTGATACAAAGAATATCTTTGTCGATATTGATGGTAGTCTACGCTTTTTTGGATTTCGATATTCATTCCAGAAGGGTAAGTCTGCAGAAAAGGCGTTATGGAGTAATTGGAGTGACATTCGCTGTCCAGGTTAGCTCTTTATTTTTGGTTTGTTACTGCACATATATCAACATATACTTTTATATTTAGAGAACGCTTATTTGAATCAAAGTCCTATTCAGAGAAAACCGACGTATTTCTAGCTTGTTCTATCATGCTTTATTTTATACGAAGCTTTGAAAAACGTCAGTCTCCATGGTGGTGTGACCGTTCGAAATCCATGCTTGTTCTGAGAAGAAGTACCATCAGTAAAAAACACAGCCAATTGCTTGATATTCTTCTAATAGGCTTAAAGTATGATCTTGATCAGCGCCCAAAGGCCAATGAAATCCTTAAACTGTTGGAGACTGCAAGAGATCAGTTAATCATGTCCGGTATAGATAAGCAGTAAATGGGTGGCTTATCGCTCCAAAGTTTTTCCTCCCCACCCTCCCTTCCTTTTATAATACAAACACTTGCATACACACAAAAGGGGAAGAGCTGTTTTTTTTTAATTATAATTTGCCAACAATAAAATATGATACCTTGCATTTCCAGATCTACTAAACTAATCAACACTGGTAAAAAGACAAAAGGACCAAATAAGGAAAAAACTTAGCTGATAACCTGTCAATAGGCATAAAAACAAGTGTCTCAATGCTGCGACATGCTTCAAGAAACTATACAACTCGTCAAGAAGACGATAGACAGGATACAAATAATGAACATGCTCATTTTTGGGAACCCCCTCCTCCTTCTTCTTCAGATAAATTAGATTCATCAAAAAGAGTAGATCGAGATTTTGAAATATTGCTAGAGACTCTATTTGATGAATCACTTAATACCAGAGACCCATTTGTTCCTTCATCCATTGAACCACCAAAGAGAATTAGACAAAATGAATCCATTATAGAGAAAAAACTACTGGATCTTGTCAAGAATAAGGTTTATAAACCCAAAGCACCACTCCCAAAGAGTATATTTTCAACAGTACAACATTCGACAAAGTACGAAACAAAGCAAAAGAAGCCAAGTGGTAGTATTTTGGATGAAATAGAGCCCTTTGATTACAATTGGTATAAAGATAAAGTGACAAATGATATACGTATCAAGAATAAGGAAAAGGAACTACAGCTGATAAATGCTATTGCTGAATCTGAATCAATATACGAGCCATTAACTGTCTTGTTTGATCAAATCAATCAAGAGACTTACCCAGACTATTATCACAGAGTTATAAAGGCAGCCATTGATTATACATCAAAAAAGGATCCTTATTTGACATTGTCAATATTTGAACAAGTCAAGGAAAAGAGTATCAAGAGTTACGTAAGTGGATGCACAGCTGATGTTTATAATGCAATACTTTTGTTAAGATGGGAGACATGGAAAGATGTTTATGGAATGCTAGATTTATTAGAAGAGATGTCATCAAATGGTATTGCAGTCAACAATGAGACTAGGAATATTGTAAGAATGGCTGTGAATGAAGTAGAGCAAGAAGAGCAACTGAGTGATGACTATCAAGGCATCTACTGGAATATAGAAGAAAAAAGAGCCTGTAATATCATGAAGGAAATGGCAAACAAATGGTTAATTCATTAAATTATTGATTGGTGTTTGACAATAAATCCGACAAAAAAAGTTGTCAATTCACTTGACTGTTTATGGGGTGCGTCAGTCAAATTTGACATTTTTTTCTTATTTCTTTCTTTCTCTCTTTCTCTCTTTCTCTCTTTCTTTATTCCTACTCATTATCATGGTTAACACTCGTAGTTCATCTAGAATTGTAAACAAGGCCAAGGCTGAACAATCAAGAGTGACAAGAAGAAAGATGCTTACGGAAGAACTCGTCTCTGACAATGATTTTCAAGACCCAATAATTGGCCCTACTGAAAGCACCATGGCTCTTAGGAGAAGTCCTAGAAAGCGCTTGAGAACAAGTACGAGCAGTACAAGCCTTAGTAGTACCAGTACTTCTGTTAGTGCTGCTAGCCCTCGCAAGACCCGTAGTCGTCAAACGAGTGTTATCATTGAATCTCAAGCTCACAAACAAGAAAGTGATGAAGAAGAGAGCGATGAAGAAGAAATTAATCCTTCGACTGCTGCTTCTTTCGATAGTGACGAAGAAGAAACTATAGATAGTGGTATCGTAACTGCTAGTGAACAACCATCCGATTCCGTAGCAGATTCCTTAGAGCCTGAGTCTGAGTATGAATTCGCGCGACTTGAATCTCAAGATGAGCAGTACCAGTTAGAGGAAACCCAAGAGCCTGAAACAGAATTCAGTCAGTCCGCTCAAACTTCGTCTTCATCATCTGACGAAGAAGAAGAAGAACAATTGGCGGCTACGCGGAGGCGAAGATTTGTAAGAAGACAAAGAGATCCAGTGGTGGGTGTACAAATATATAGCAATTAGATAACAATATTCACTTGTTTTTCAAGTATGAGCGCAGCAGAAACCATGTATTAAAGCATCATCCTGAACTCAAGACTGTCTGGGATGACCTCAAGAATACCGAAAAGGCTCATATTGAACCTATTGAGCAACCAAAAGAACTATCTTTGCCTCTTTTACCTTTCCAAAAGTATGGTGTTGGTTGGATGATACAACAAGAGTCTGTCAATACGGTAAGTGCCTTAATAATATGACACACACATGTTAATCTATCTGCTTTTGATGTATATAGTTCAAAGGCGGTATATTAGCTGTAAGTAGGGATATAGTTCATAAGGACGGTGTTATTAATTAGCATGTAGGATGAAATGGGTATGGGTAAAACCATTCAAACAATCTCTCTCCTTTTAAGTGATAAAAAGAAACCAAGTCTTGTTGTTGCACCAACCGTGGCTGTTATGCAATGGAAACGCGAAATTGAGACACACACAAATAACGCGCTTTCTGTTCACTTATTTCACGGTAACACCTAATTTCTTTTTATAGTACTACGCGTCTTAATACTCACCTTCTTTTTCTATATTCGTAACACAGGCAGCAAACGAACAAATAAAGTAGAAGACTTACAGAAATACGATGTTGTATTGTCTACTTGTAAGTTAGTTATTTGCCTTAAAAAATGATACTCATGAATATATTTAGATTCCGTGGTTGAAAGCTGCTTTAGACGTCAAGAGTATGGCGTGAAGCGCATGGTGCGCGGTAAACCTGCGCTCGTCAAGGAAAAGTCTGTTCTTCATAAGGTAGATTGGCACCGTATTATTCTTGATGAAGCACACAACATCAAAGATCGTGCATGTAATACAGCTAGAGCAGTGGTATGTATAAAGAGAACGATTTCTTACAGCTGTCCTTTATTAATGTATTACATAGTTTAATTTAAAAGCCAATTACAGATGGTCCTTGACAGGTACGCCACTCCAAAATCGAGTAGGTGAGCTCTATTCTTTAATCCGTTTTATGCAAGCAGGTGAGCTTTGAATGTTTTGATTGCTTGCTTGATGATAGTAATGTCTATTTTTTTAGATCCATACGCCTACTACTACTGCATGAATTGCCCCTGTAAGCAGATCAATTGGAAGTTTTCAAACAAAAAAGAGTGTGACGAATGCGGACACAGACCAATGAACCACATGTGCTGGTGGAACAATGAGGTTCTGAAGCCAATTCAAAGTAACGGATATATCGGTGATGGTCGCATAGCTATGGAAAAACTTGGACTACTCCTTGACAGGGTCATGTTGAGAAGAACTAAAGTGGAATGTGCTGATGATCTTGGCTTACCTCCTCGTACGGTGATGGTTCGAAGAGATATTTTTAGTGAAGAAGAGGAAGATATTTACCGTTCATTATATTCCGATGTGTCACGTCAATTTGCCACTTATGTTGAACATGATACTGTGCTCAATAACTATGCTAATATCTTTGAATTGCTCACCAAGATGCGTCAATGTGCTGATCATCCAGACCTTGTTACCAAAAAGGCGTCAGATGCCCAGCAACTTGTATGCATGCTTTGTAATGATCCTCCTGAAGTAAGTAGATAATATTTGTGATTAATGGAAATCTAAGAAGTGTATATGCATGTAGGATGCTATCTCTGCTGCTTGTAAACATGTATTCTGTAGAGAGGTAAGGGCCAAAAAAAAGTAAGAAGAAGGGGGATGATATTGAACTTTGGAATAGTGCTGCATTCAATATTATAGTAGCTTTGATGATTCAGAGGGTGAAGTGCCCAAATGCCCATCCTGTTTTGCAAACTTCTCAGTTGACTTGTCACAAGAACCTATCCAGTTAGAAGGGAGTAGTGGAACCAATGGTAACTATTCTAGAACCAGTATTGTAAACCGCATCAATATGGACAAGTGGAGAAGTTCTACCAAGATTGAGGCGCTTGTTGAGGAACTTTCTAAACTTCGTCGTGAAGACAAAACGATCAAGAGGTGAGAATAAGATACAATAACTATATTTCAAGATTAACATTCTTTGACAATAGTATCGTATTCTCTCAAGTATGTGATGAAGTAATGATACATCCATTACTAACGTCATGTGTATAGTTTGTTAATTTCCTTGACCTTGTCTATTGGAGATTGTCTCGTGCAGGATTTGAATGTATTCGACTGGATGGTACCATGTCTCCTGCTCAACGTGATGCGGCTATTCATCAGTAATGTATTCACGTTCTTTGTGTTATTTGTGTACTAATATTTTGTAGTTTCATGACTAAGCCGACATGCACCGTATTTCTTATTAGTTTAAAAGCCGGTGGTGTAGCATTAAACTTAACAGAAGCAAGCCGAGTCTTTATTTGGTTAGTAAAAATTACATAAAAAGAAAAAGGGAACTTAACGTTATCTTTAGTGATCCTTGGTGGAACCCCGTAAGTACCCTAAATGACCGTTAGTCATATTTTTTAACCAAAATTTTCTCGTTTTTTACCTTATTTTTCACAAAGGCTGCCGAATGTAAGTGATAACTATAGCAACAGTAATAGTTTAAATTAACGTACCTTTTTTTTATATATAGTACAAGTAACTGTCATGGAAACGTATATGATGTGTTTCTTATATTTCTTTTTTTTAGGCTATGGATCGTATTCATCGATTAGGACAGCGTCGACCCATTCGAATTACGCGATTGATTATAGAAAATAGTATAGAAAGTCGTATTGTTCAGTTACAAGAAAAGAAGACAGCGTTAGTCGAAAGTACAGTTGGTAAGTTGGCACATGCTTAATCGAATAAATATAAATGACTAATTTAAAATTAAAAGGTAAAAATTCAAAGGCTCTTGATCGATTGTCTGTTGAGGATTTAAGATTTCTTTTTGTCATGTGAGAAGAGGACAAAGGATGATAATAATAATAATATTAATAAAAAAAAGGCCATGAAAAATTTTCATATGAAACGCTTTGGACACACTGAGTTTTTTTTTATCCATATAAAAATCGTTCTCTTTCATCTTTATTTTCTTTTATTTTCTTTTACTTTTTTTACTTAAAGATGTCTGTTGCTATTAGTGAGAAATTATCTGGTGAGGGACAAATACGTCGTTCTATTCTAGCTGAAGAGGAGATTGTGGATACACCTGCTCAAGGTGTTCATACCTTATATGATGTTTTACAATATTGTGTTAAGAGACGTGGTGACAAGAACGCGTTTGGTTATAGAAATGTAGAAAAGATAGTATCCGAGGAAAAGGAAGTCATCAAGGTAGTAGATGGTGTCGAAACAAAGCAAAAGAAGATTTGGAACTATTTCCAATTATCCCCTTATCATTACATCACTTACAAAGAAGCATCAGATGTGGCTCATCAGTTAGGTTCAGGTCTTGTTCATCTTGGATTATCAACTCACTCCAAGATTGAAATCTTTGCACCTACAAAGTAAATAAAGAAAAAGAGGTAGAAAAAAAAAGTACAGTGATAATAACTGCATGTGAATAGCGTCAATTGGATGCTCATGGCTCATGGTGCCTTCACACAAAACATGGCTATTGTTACTGCTTATGAAACATTAGGTCCCGAAGGATTGCTACACTCGATGAATGAAGCTGAAGTTGAAGCAGTGTACACGACCCCTGATCTCTTCAAGACTTTGGCTACCGTCTTGCCTCAATGTACAGTAAAGCCTATTGTGATTTATAGCGGAGAAGCAAAAGAAAAGGACATTGCCTCCATTCAGGAACACACCAAGATCTATAGCATTGATGAATTGAAAAAATTGGGTCAGGAGCATTTAAAGAAACCTGTTAAACCTGGTCGTGATGATTTATGTTGTATCATGTACACTTCTGGTAGCACAGGTGCACCCAAGGGCGTAATTTTGAATCACTCTAATCTTGTCGGAGCTAGTAAGTTTCGAGAAAATCAAAAAAGAAAAAATTAATTAACCTGCTGTTAGTTGCTGGCGTCGACACACTTCTTGGACATATTATCAATGAAGAAGATACCATGATGGCCTATCTTCCTTTGGCCCACGTTCTTGAGTTTCTTGTAGAGAACCTTTGTCTCTTTTGGGGTGTCTGCTTAGGTTACGGTTCACCACGTACCTTGACTGATACATCTGTACGCAACTGCAAGGGTGATATCAAGGAATTTAGGCCTAGTATTATGACAGGTGTGCCAGCCGTATGGGAATCAATTCGTAAGGGTATCCTGTCGAGCATTGCCAAGACGAGTCCTGCTGCCCAAGCCATTTTCAACCGCGCATTTGCTAGCAAGTCCTGGTTGATGGAACGTGGACTACCTACAGGCTTTTTGGATTCACTTGTCTTTAACAAGATTCGTGAACAAGTTGGTGGTCGTTTGAGATATGGTCTCTCTGGAGGTGCACCTTTAGCTCATGAGACGCAACAGTTCTTGTCTGTTTGTTTAGCACCTATTTTGGGTGGCTATGGTATGACAGAGTCAGGTAACGTGTCAATAGGATAAAGATAAAAGCCCTGGCTAATTGTTGTTTTTATTTGTTTTGCATACCGTGTGAAATGATTAGTGGGGTAAGTTGTGGCTACACAAACATGTGTATTTTTATATGATAAACTAAAAATGTATATAGTATGTGTGCTATTATGACACCAGAACAATTTTCTGTTGGACCTGTTGGAGCTCCAGTACCATGTTGTGAGATCAAGTTGGTAGATGTACCAGAAGCAGGTTATCTTTCAACAAATGAACCTAAACCTCAAGGAGAGATTTGGGTTCGTGGATCTTCCGTGACCAAGGGGTACTTTAAGCAAGAGGCATTGACAAAGGAAACGATCACTGAGGATGGTTGGTTACGAACGGGTGATGTAGGAGAATGGAATGCGGATGGCACACTCTCTGTGATTGACCGTATCAAGAACCTTGTCAAGTTGAGTAATGGTGAATATATCGCATTGGAAAAGTTAGAGTCGGTCTACAAGACGGCACTTGGAGTAAGCAATATCTGTGTATATGGTGATTCACTACGTCCACGTCCAGTTGCGATTGTGATGCCAATTCATTCAAAGGTGATGGAAATGGCAAAGTCATTAGGTGTTGAAAAGCAATCATTTGAGGAATTATGTGAAGATGTTGAAGTGAAAAAAGCATTCTTGGCAAGTTTACAAGGACAAGCCAAAGAGGCTAAATTAAAACCAGCAGAATTGATTGCTGATATTTATTTGACACACGAAGAATGGACTTCTGAAAATGTAAGTTACTAATGATATGTTTGAACAATGATCTAATCATTATATCCAAATAGGGATTTTTGACAGCTGCACAGAAATTAAAACGCAATTATATCAATAAGCATTATAAAGAACAGTTAGATGCCATGTAAGTGTCGATCTTGATTATAAAGCTACGATATTAACTACTACTACTCTTAGGAATGCTGCACAAAAGGTTTAAATATCAGTGCACATTGATGTGTAAATACATGTTTATATCCTATTTTGACTCCTTAATCCCCAACCACTTTTTTTTATATATATAAATGTTGTCAAACTTTTTTCTTATAAATATGTATTAAGGGGCAACACAGAAATGGGAGATGACAGTTCATCCTTAGTATCACCACCCCTCTTTTCTTCTTTCTAAAGGTGGATCAAACATTGATGTGGGGTACAATAATAATAGATATATAAAAAAACGTGTTTCTCGGTCTTTTAATTGGGTCTATCCCGTATGCAAATGTGTGGAGACAAACAAATCCACCGAACCATATAAACATATGACCCCAGAATACTTAATAAACTGTTGCTGTAAAGATTGGTCCAATTGAAGACATTGTATAAATATATTATTTATACATACAAATATATATATATGTATGCGTATATGTGTGCATGTATAAATAGTTAAATATAATTCCATTCAAGGGGGAGGAGGAGCAGAAGGTTCCTTTCTTTCTCTCTTTTATATATAATTCCTTTTCTTTTCTCTTTTTCTTACTCTTTTTCTTTTCTCTTTACTTTTTTTTCTTTTCTTTTCTTTTCTTTGTTTCTTATTATTTTTATTCGTTTTCTTTCTTCTTTTTTATTATTAAATCTTAACAAGTCATTATTTGGTACGTTGGAATGATTTTTTATGTGTGGGGAATTGCTCAAGGAGTTGAAAGGGGGTTAAGGTTGGGCTTGAACTTATGTGCATTTATTTAGAATGATGATGATGATGAATGAAGATACCTGGTCTCATCATCCTGAAGAGGATGACGATCAACAAAAATATACTTCATGGTCTATTCATGAAGAATCTAGAAAGCAATTAATTCAGCGTGCAACCACTCGCCTTCGTCGTAGACTATTGGAAGAAAAGCTTCAAGACATCATGCGTCAATTGATTCATTGTCAGGCTCAATTGGAAACCATTCGTGTTGATACATCTGCCACTATGACCTCCATCACTAATATGCCAGAAGATGCATCTGAAGAAGGCGTCCAAAGGATGAATAGGCAAATGGATGTGTTGGAGAAAAGATTGGAATCTCATAAATTCGATCTTGATCAATTCTTTCTGCCAGCATCAGCAACTGTGACCGTCTCGAGCGAGACATCAGAGGATATGAACGAATCATCTTCTTCTCCCTTTACAGCCCTCTCCATGTCCAGACTCTCTTCTCTTTCCATCATGCCTTCTATCTTTGGAGGCAGTTCTCGCGCAAGCACACGGGCTACTAGCGTCAGTAGCGAATCATTCACAGAGTCCAAGCAAAAGGCTCAAAACGTACATCAGCATGTTAATCAACAAAAAAAGGAAAAAAGACGCAAGCGAGTCAAGCATCACAAGCGTCGCTATCAAGAGAGTGTCATCAGTGCCAGTCTGACCGCTGCTCACATGGGCGACACTTGTTCTGAGCAAGAAGACCAGAACGACTGGCATCGTCGTCGCGTGCTCTGTACTGCTGACGAAGATGATTATGATGAAGAGGACGAACAAGACCCATTCTATGATCTCGCTGGTAAACGTAGTTTTCGTGCTGGTAGCTTCTGTGGAAGTGTCTACTGTGATGGCCAAGAGCCGCGAACACCTCTGCCCTCGCAAGGAGGCAATATGGCGGCATTGGCCTGGAGACGCCGTCAGCGCCGAAAGGAATTCTTACATCGTATGACTGATGATGCTCTTTCATCTGTATCGTCCAATCTGTCAGGCCTTAGACTGTCCAATACCCCCGAACAACGTCATCCATTGATACCATCAAGTGATTACTATGAATACTATCCTGAGACAGAGCACAGCTTTGATAGCCAAGACAGACATAGCCCAGATATTTGGACCTTGCAGTCTCGCTACATGAGTACCCGTCTCTATCCCGAGCGTAATGTCTTGGATGAAGCCATGAGCTTTTTGGACTGCGTCGAACAGACCGGTGATGACGATGGATTCCGCGAGGACCTCTATCTGCTGCTTCGAAATCCTGACCTTTGCCGTCGCCCCTTTTCGGAGATAGAAAGCACGATGCATGAACTTCGCCAGCAAGAGCAACAACGACAGAAACTCTTCAGTCTCATTCGACCTATTCACAGCATGATGTATAAAGCCACGCTCTCCACCTTACAATGGTGCCGATTCCTGAGTGTGCTCTCTGCTGCTGTGGTGATCAGTCTCTTGAAGGGACCTGAAGACTTACTTCATAACCCGCCGATTTCTCGCTAAGTATTTTACCTTCCTTTATTATTACTTTCCTTTTTATACATATATATTCATATACACGTATATATTCACATATATACCCCTTCTTTTTTCCTTTCTTTACTTACTCTCTCTATATATACTATATATACCTATACATCTTTTTATATATTCCCCTCTATTTAATATGTTTGTATACTGCCACAACTTTATGTCAATTTCACCTCTTTTTTTTATATATGTTTGTATAGTTTTATTGTATGTTCCTCCCTTTTTTCTTTATCTTATGTATACATATTATCGTTCAAACAAAAATAACTTTTTTAAATAAACAATAAAGGCGCCTTTATGTAATAACCTGTTTATTGATTTAAGTGGGGCTTAGGCACGAGCATTAACGTGGGGTTTAGGATCAACAGAAATAATAGACTTCAACATCAACTCAATAGCATCTTGTTTCTTTTCAGCTGCAGCCTTTCGAATTTCTTGAATCTTGGCTTCAGTCTCTTCATCTACTTTACCAAGACTTTGATCGGATTGTCCAGAGTTCTAATCAAGGGATGATTAATGTATTATAGAATACGTCAGAATGGTCCAAAATAAACATACCTGTGCAATAAAGTTTTGATATTCTTCATTTTTTTGTGCCTTGATATTTTCAATCTCTTTAGCAGCTTCTGAGCGGGCTTCTTTTGCGCGTTGAACACGGTCTATGTGTATAATATATATAAGAAGGAGATAAAAACATATAAAAAAGATATAGCTTACACTGTTTTGCTTTTTGAACAATCTTGGCTGCTTCACGTTCAGCATCCAAAAGAGTGTTAATACCTTGGGAATTAGAGACAGACTATAAATTGAAAAAGTAAGCTCTTTGAAACATAAAAACTGTTCATGCATTGTCATTACCATCTTATATGTTCAAAAGGGAATAAAAAGGGCGCAAGAAAGCGTTTCAAGACAAAACTATATTTGAAACTCCACATGATGATGATGACACTCTTGATTCAAACTACGCTCGTCGGGGGGCAAAACTAAAGAGGAGCAGACAGTGAAGATAAGGTGGAAATGAATGACAATGTATCTGTCTCTTTTTTCATTCATATAAACAGAGATGGTAAATGATAATCATCCATCCATCCATCTAATAACATATACTAACCTATTCTACTATAGTCCCACAGGTAAATATACAAAATAGCTCACTAAACAATAACAACAACAACAACAACATTACAGAATTCAACTAACCATTTTATAATTCAATCTTGGATAATTTAGAAAGTTTGAGGGTATGATCACACAATGACACAATAGAAGAAACAAAACAACTAATATACACTATAGCTCCTCGTCATGGTCACTTGGGTTTTGGCCCTCGTAAGAGAACTAGATCTCACCGTGGTCGTGTCAAGGCTTACCCTAAGGACGATCAAAAGAAGCCCGTCCACTTGACTGCCTTCATGGGTTACAAGGCTGGTATGACTCACATCGTTCGTGACCTCGAGCGTCCTGGTTCCAGTAAGTATCTATACAATAGATCAATCACTTCAGCTCTAATCATTATTTGCAGAGATGCACAAGAAGGAAATTGTTGAAGCCGTCACTGTTATCGAAGCCCCTGCTATGGTCGTTGTCGGTGTTGTCGGTTACGTCGAAACCCCTCGTGGTCTCCGCTCTTTGACCACTGTCTGGGCTGAGCACCTTTCTGAAGAAGCCAAGCGTAGATTCTACAAGAACTGGTATCGCTCCAAGAAGAAGGCCTTTACCAAGTATGCTGCCAAGTATGCTGAAGGTGCCAAGGACATCAACCGTGAATTAGAACGTATCAAGAAGTACTGTTCCGTTGTCCGTGTCATTGCTCACACTCAAATCTCCAAGGCCAAGCTTAACCAACGCAAGGCTCACATTATGGAAATTCAATTGAACGGTGGTTCCGTCGAACAAAAGGTTGATTGGGCCCGTGAACACTTTGAAAAGGAAGTCGCTGTTGGCTCCGTTTTCGAACAAGATGAAATGATTGATATCATCGCTACCACCAAGGGTCACGGTTTCGAAGGTGTCACTCACCGTTGGGGCACCAAGAAGTTGCCTCGTAAGACTCACCGTGGTCTCCGTAAGGTTGCCTGTATTGGTGCCTGGCATCCTTCTCGTGTCATGTACTCTGTTGCTCGTGCTGGTCAACGTGGTTACCACCGCCGTACTGAAATTAACAAGAAGATTTACCGTATTGCCAAGGGTGTTGACGCCAAGTCTGGTACTACTGAATATGACTTGACCGAGAAGAAGATTACTCCTATGGGTGGTTTCCCTCACTATGGTGAAGTTAATGAAGACTTTGTCATGATCAAGGGTTGTTGTGCTGGTTCCAAGAAGCGTGTTATCACTCTTCGTAAGTCCTTGACTGTTCACACCAAGCGCTCCGCTCTCGAAAAGGTCACCCTCAAGTTCATCGATACTTCTTCCAAGTTCGGTCATGGTCGCTTCCAAACACCTGCCGAAAAGCATCAATTCATGGGTACTCTAAAGAAGGATCTTTAAATTACTCGTATAATAAAGAACAAGGTATAACAATGCCTTTGCTTTTTGTGTTGATAAATTGTAAAAATCGATGTGTTACCTTTTTAAGCTTGCATAAAAAATCACACAATATTTTTTCCCTCTTTTTCTCTTTTATTTACCTTTTCTTTATTATAAAATCATGAATGAATTAAACTGGATGGAAGAAAAGAAGTCGATGGAAGAGGTTCCTTACATCAATCAAGTCTTCAGCACAGATCACATATCACCTCTACTTCCTTCTCCGCCTATTGGAAAGGAATCATTTCTCTTACCAAGTCGCTCTTCTAGTATAAGTGGTACACAAGCCAGTAGTTGGCACCCCCTTTGGAACAGTGGAGATTCCATCTGGAAGACAGATGAGGATTCAGTAGTTCGTCAAAGAAGTAACAGTATGATCCCTTATACAACCGCCGCAGCTTTAGAAGACTATTTTCAACCACGAAAAGGTTTACAGAAAAGACATTCGGTAGTATCAACAGAGTATGATTTTGTATATAGGTATAAAAAAAAAGTAATAATATATAATAATAAAACGATATTAACCTTCATATAGGCAAGAAGGTGTCTATCGACCACCTACGCCACCCTTTCAGGAACCAGTAGTGATCAATCCTACATCAGTGAGTGTAAATGTTCAACAGTTGGGTAAAGGGACACCTATACATCAAGTAAAGAGTAATCAAATGTATCAAGTTCAATTCAAGTTGAATCGAAACGATTACTTTTATTTGAATAAGCATGAAAATATAAAAGTGAATGACTACGTGGTTGTAGAAGGCGATAGAGGATTTGATATGGGAAGAGTGATTGATATAGTAGAAAAGAGAAAAGTAGCAGATAAATACATCAAACAGTTATATTGTAAAGCAAGTAATGTAGACATAGACAACTACTTGACAAAAGAACAAGAAGAACAAAAGGCTTTAGCTATTTGTCAATGGAAGATCAAACAAAAGAATTTAAAGATGAAAGTGATAGATGCAGAATATCAATGGGATCGTCGTAAGCTTACCTTTTATTTTCATGCCTCCGAACGGATTGACTTTAGAGACTTGGTTCGTGAACTATTCAAAATATACAAGACCCGTATTTGGATGTCTTGTGCATAAATAAATTCAATTGTTTCTATTGGATAGCTTATAATCGTCATATGGCAAAAAAAAAAAAAAAAAAAAAATAGGCGTTTTTCATTATTAAAAAGACGGCATTTAATACATAAAATGAGCTTGATATTTTTGAGAGAAGATAAATGTGGTCAGCGCTTCATAATAAAATGTAAAGCTGTTAGAGACTTCATATAAATAGTCTGATCTTGACTTCTCTCTTTCTCTTTTAAATTCTTTTCTTTATAATGTAAGTATTTAATATCAATGTAAATAACTGATTTACTAATAACTTCTTTATTCATTCTTTTGCTTCTGATGGGCTTTCTTTTATTATTATTTGTCGTCTGAAATTATCATTTTTCTATTATTGTGTGAATAATTTCTGAATAAAGTGTAGACTATAAATAAATGACACAGTTCTTTGCATAGCTCACAACTTGGTGTAGATTGTGTTTTAAAGGGATTAAATAGTTGATCATCTTTGGCATGAACAAGCATCCCTGAGTTTAAAACTGGAACAGACAGGTTGTACCTGAAGAATACTTGAGATAAATAATTTTTTGGCATAAATGTACAACATGTACCTATGCTTCTATTCACATTCATATATATGCTTGATTGATCATGACACAGAGCCACTTAAAGAAGTCGTAAAGATTAACTGGTCTAACTCAGAGCATAGACTACTTGACTTTGGGATGGGTTTGGGTGGAAATCAACCTCAGATGTATTTGAGTGAAAATTTATTCCTAGTCTTTCTTTTTTTTTTTTTCACTTTAAATGTCAAAGAATGAACAATTAAATGAGTGCTTGTCTCAAGCTTATAAACTAGTTGGTCAAAAACTAGAACTAAAAGAAGGTTTTTTATTTCTTTTATATAAAAACACTCTAATTAAAACAATAAAAATTAAGAAAAAGGATCGATCAAAGACATCTTGACAAGTAGACTTCAAGATCTCGAATTAGAACCAAATAAAGACGAACCCAAATCTAGTTTTGTTAAGCATTGTTTAAGACTATTAATAAGCATACAAGAATCATTATTAAATTTGTGTTGTCATTCAAAAGGTTAGAACAGACACCAGAAATGAGAAATATATGTTGACCATTTGTTGTAGAGGAAAGCGATAAAGACTTTTTAGGTGTGCGCGACCTTCGATTGATACATACATTACTTGAAATTGTCATCTCTTGGGGATTTTATCCTTGTCTTTTACCTGGCGTTGGATTACCTTTGTCTAAACGAGTCAAGTCAGGTTATACAAATCAAGGTAAAAATATACTAAAAATTTACATATATAACTTACCATCATCTAGAAATATTCGCAAACGATGAGAATGAAGAGCAAACAAAACAGATATCAACCAAGGCATTGCACGATCTTTATGATTTTGTCACTCCTCTAGTCGATCTCATTGCTCAAAGTGAAAAAGTTCCCGAATCAAAGGGCTATACAACAGTTGCATCCATATTGATGACCAGACACTTGGCTGATCTATATGCTGCTCTCTTAGAACTTGCTTATGTACCTGTCACTGAGATTCGAGCTTCTGTTGGTGATACAGTCACACTAGAAAATGAACTACCAATGACACCAGGTCATTTACTTTCTAGTGCCAAAAAGGAAGTAGGGCTGCCTAGGAAGAAAAGAGACAAGTGTGCTCGAATGTTTACGTGGTTATTTGATCGCTCAGATGTACAGAGAGCCATGGAATCCTTGATGTCTCTCATCGGTACGTCTTCACTGCATCCTGTTCCAAGCTGGCTTAGAACTATCTGTGGAAGATTTTTATCTCGTATCCTCTTGAAACCAAATGGTGTTGCTATCGTACTAGAATTTACCATTGGTCAAGTAGAACAGTGTAAGGTCTAACCAAAAAAAAGTAAAGTCTGTCTCGGTTAATGATATGATTAAAGTACAATTGACGCAGCTGGAGAGCATATCCAAGTTAATCTTATCAGTTCCTCAGCAAATGACGTCCATTGAAAGCTATTATTCCGTCATTACGCCTCAACTCCTATCCTTACTTCAAAAAGAAACTGTCTCTGCGACTACAAGTCAAGCTGTTAGGTTCATTATCGGTAGGATCATTACCAAACACCCGAAGCTCGGAAAGACCTATCTCGTTGATAAGATTGTCGACCCACTCGTGTCAGGGTGGAATCAACAAGAATATGATGAGTCAAACGAGGATTTGATGGACAGAGTGATTTTAGATGAAGAGGCGCTTTCTGATCTACTCAAAACGCTACATAAACTCATGATAGGCGGAGAGCCTTCGCCTCTGATGATTCAAACATGTTTGTCCTCTTCCATCCCCTGTTTGTATCATTTGTATGAATTTACAGTTCAATCAAAGTCAGGATTGCGAGAAACAGTGCTTGATCTGTTGCTGACTTATTTTCGTATAACGACAACAGCGGACGGCGTCCGTGAATTAAAGCGGATTTTGCTCAACAAGGTCGATATAAGCGGAGAGCGTATAGCTTACTTTGCACCAGGTCCCTCAGGTGGAGCTACACTACGGCTAAGAAGGTTTGAACCCACATCAATCGTATCTAACAAAATTTTAACATGTCTGTAGAAAACCAAAGGCGTTGGCTAAAAACGACCTTCCGCTGAATGCTGATGTCTTGGTCCAATTTCTTGAAAACTTGGGTGATTTGGATCTATCAGGCGATATTTTTGTATTTCTCTTGAATGAATACTCTTCTCTTCAAGCAAGGAAGACGGATCCAACAACGTAAGCTTAAAGTATTCATGATTCATTTTACTAATTTCCTTTAGAATTCTTTTAACACTCAATTTAGTCATGGGAATGCTGGACAAGTTAGGTCCTAGCATCCTCTCTAAACCAACACAAATTGTTTCCTTTGCTATTAACATTATTGACTCATATGTTGACAAAATGACAACTAGGCCTAAAGAAAAGACAGCTGAAAAATCCAGTTTCCCTGATATCACGCGTATAGTGAGTGAAGAAGAAAAAGAAGCACTTGAGGACGAGTCATCGAGTGAAGAAGATGTGGAATCGCTCATTTTAGCCATTAATCTACTAAGAGCTGTTATGCATGGTAAGTTATTTGAGTAAGCAAAGTAAATGTCCGTTTTATACATTATAAAATAGAAAATGAAGAACTGGATGAGAAATCAGTACAGCTTTTGAAGTCTTGTTTGGAACCATTAAAGAAGCTAGAGAATCATCCGATGGAGCTTGTCTATGAGTCAGTTAATGAGTTCTTATTGGCCATAACATCCTACCTATCAGCTCAAACAATATCAAATAGAAAGCAACAACCATCACTAGAGGCGTCTAAAGAGAAATACAGAGAAGCCATGAAGTCCTTACAGGATGATCTACTGCCCATTAGAGCTCATGGTATGGGAATTCTTAAAGATATGGCTTTAGCAAAGGACCCTCTAGTGTCTTCGGGCGAAGGATTGAGCCAACTGTTGGATATATTTGTTCGATTAATACAAGATGAAGACAGGTACCAAAATAATTGGAATGGCTTATGTTTGTACTAATATACTATAAAGTTATATATACTTGAATGCTGTAAAAGGTCTGTCGGCCATGACGGATGCTTACGGCAATGACATAATCAAAAAGCTCGGTGACATCTATAAGGATAAGAATCAAAAGTTAGACAATAGATTAAGGATTGGCGAAGCATTACTACAGACTGTTCAGAGGTGTGGTGATGCGCTCGGAAAATATAGTAATACGAATGAGACTTTTATTACACTTTGCTCATTAACCTTATATAGTCGATACACTCTTTAGTCCTTTAGAAGCCGTACTGGAGAGACATGATGAAGATAGCCATTTACGTGTTTCTGCTTTATCAGTCTTGGGCATGGCTTGCCAAACATGTCCCGTAGCACTTTATGGTCAAACACCAGAACTTGTTCAATGGGTGCTCAATATACTCGATTTTGAAAAAAATTCAGAGGTTAGAAGAGGTGAGTTACAAAATAAGAAGAAAAGATAGTTCATTCTTATCCTGTCTTTAGCTGCCACTGTGCTTATATTATCGCTCTTTCGAGGGCTTGCACAACAAACACTTTATGAATACCCAACTGAAAGTCTAAGGAGAACATATAGAACATTAAGGTACATTGAAGAAACTGACCCTGATGAGCTCACGCGGTATCAAGCAAGGGTAGCCCTGAGTGATTTAGATACTATTATGCGTAACGAGCTATTTAAAGACTCTAAAAGCCAGGTTTATTCAATTAAATAAACAATATAAAGCGAAAGTCTCTGCTTAAACACATTACCTGTACACATAACTAATTCATCAAGTATAATGAACAACAGAATGAATAATAGAAAAAATACTAGTGAGATGTTGTGAAAAGTAAGCTATACACATTGATAGTTGTTCCGTTGAACGAAATTTGTGGGTACGTGGGCGGTTCGAACTTGTCTGTACGCAAAGTTTTCTTGATTGTCAGATTGAATTTCTGACAGGACGATGCATGTTCGGCTTGATTGAATGGCGAAGATTTTTGTCTGCTATAGGGTGTTGAAGTTGGCATTGGATAAGCGTTGGTATTTTCTTGGAACATTGTCATCGTGCTACAGATCTGTTCCACACTGTCATCCATCGTCTTTGATATACGATCTTTGTGTTGCCCACTCGATGCTCCATAATTAGTCACTCTTCGCTACGCCAGTCGTAACCTAGTCCGTCAATGTAATGGGATTGGCCTTTCTGCCACAGCGCTGGATCCATTTCCGATAGTGCAGTGTGTCGGGTTTCGCATTCGCACCAGCCAAAGGTGAACACTACATGCACTAGAAAGCAGACTAATGTTACGAGTGCTACCTTTACCCACTACCTGTGATGTCGTCAACAAAACTTTTCGATGTGTGGCACCATTCAACACTTTAGTCTGCCGTTACCTGCTTCTGGCGCTTTGCGCGGCTGGATCTTGTCGCTTGGGCCGTTTTCATCCTTTTTTGGCCAATTATAAGCTATTGAGCGCGATATACCAAGTTTGGCACCAAATTTGCCAGCTGAGAGTTGCTTTTCATGGTAAAAAAGAAATGCTCCTTCTGCTTATCTAGTACGAGTTATATGTCGTACTGCCTTATTATGTCCCTTTTTTTTTTCTGTTGCTCAGACAGCTTTTGGGTCATGTACACGTCGAAATCCGCTATGTTATCCAAAAGATACTTGTTTTCATCAACTTTCATTACTAAAACATAATTATCTGCCTCGCCTCTGGTGTTTCTATGCCCATCTTCGTAAACAACCTCCATGAAGTTATGCAAAAAAAAACCAGTAAAGGTAAAATGTTGCCAAATGGTTTTGAAAATCCATCCAAACTTGATTTGCAGATTTGCTCTAATTCAAATACCGCCCTGTGTATAAAAAAAAAAGAGCGTTAGGGATAATCATTTTGCACTGTTACTTTTTATAGAAGCTTTAGCACCATTCTTAAATGTGCTGAGAATATTGTTGAGGTAACTCGGATTTTTATCCAATTGATCTCTATCCTTGATATGCATTGACGCATTGTTAGTTTCCCTCATTTTTATCAAATCATCCATAGTACAAAAAGGTGTAGTATATCTCATCCTTGACTATAAGAATTCTCTTGCTCATCCAACCAGCTGATATTGGAGTCTTTTGGCAATCGTATGACAATCTCTTCCCCAGACAGGCTTCAACACGACATGTCTATCTATTGATATTCAGACAGTGCCTTATCTCTTCACATATACTGTTTTATATTTCTCCCTGGTTAATTTCTTAAGCAATCTCCTTATTTCATAGTCTTCCAACTTGCTTGTATATCTTCTGCGTCCGGTTCCTCCGGCATGCAAGCTGTAAAATTTTTATTAAGCAATTGAATTTTGTATGTATAAAATTATGTCATGTTTCTTTATTAATAACAAGAATAGATGAAAATAAATAAGAAAGTATTTAAGGCTTATCGTGGTAAAAGCTAAGAGCATGAGTTTCCTCCTTAATACCCTTTCTTCTACAGACTGGAAGGGCGACCTCGTGGGCCTTGTTACTGAGATCCAAGGCATAACCGCCCACGTGTTGCCAGTGATCAAAGATAGCTTGAGAGGAAGCTTGACCAGAGGTGGCGGAACGAAGATCAGCGTTGAAACCTAAAGATTCGCTAACGGACAAGTAGGCCTTGACGTTGACAATAGGAGTATCAGGCTTTCATTCTTCAGAGAGGACTTGACTACGACGCCTGTTGAGATAAGAGTAGATACCACCGATAGCAGAATCAGGGCATTGGATTTCAACAAGATGGACGGGTTCTTGAATACGAGGAGAGGCAGTAAGAACGGAAGCATAGACTACACGACGACAAGTAGGAATGATTTGTCCACCACCACGGTGAATAGCATCAGCGTGAAGAGTGACATCCAAAATGTTGAAACGACAACCACGGAGGCTTTTATCCATAATAGGACCTTCCTTGGTGGCCCATTGGAAGGTAGAGACACAAGAATCCTTGATTTCACCGAGGTATTGGACTTGCTTGGTGGTATCAACCAACAAGTTGGGTCCGGTACCGTCAGGACCGAAACATCAGATCTTACGAGCTTCAGTAGCATCCCATTCGTATTTGTCAGCAAGGACACGAGCACGAGACTTGAAATCATCCTTGGCAGAGACCTTACCAGCTTCAATTTCGTCAGTGAGTCCGTAAGCCAAAGGATAAGCACGCATATAGATACGGTTGTGCTTGTTGGGAGGCTTGGCAAGACAGTCGATGCTGGATTGAGCAATGACAGTTTCACGGTATTGGACAAAGGGGTAACTAAACCTGAGGGGAACTTGAGCGTGGACTTCTTCAAGATCCTTCAAACAGATTTCAAGATGGAGTTCACCAACACCAGCGACGATATGTTCACCAGTGTGGAAACTGTAGGTCAAGACACAAGCATCGGACTTGGCAAGGCACTTGAGACCTTCGACGAGCTTGGGAAGATTGTTGGCGTCCTTGACCCCGACACCGACTTGAACGACAGAGGAGACAGAGAACTTCATGACCTTCATGTTGTGGGCAACTTCGGAGGTGGTGATGGTACCAGACTTGACCAAGAATTGATCGACAGCAACTAGACCAATGATGTTACCGGCGGGACAGTCTTCAATAGCTTCAACGTTACGACCCATCATGAGAACGGTACGTTG
>NW_019671955.1:5936-26024 GCF_002708625.1 Rhizopus microsporus ATCC 52813 | reverse complement strand
AAAACGAACATGTTGAAGGCACGTTCAAGAGGCTTGCCATCAGCATCGGTGGCCTTGGTGGACCACTTCTTGGTCTTGGGGTTGAAGAAGTTGTTACCCCAGAGCATGGTCATCATCTTTTCCTTGTCAACACCGAACTTTTTGGCACAACGATTGGCAAATTGACGAAGAGTGAAACCCCAGCCATGAAGACCGGAAGCAAAGGCAACAGTACCCTTTTCGGGGTAGACTTGGCAGTCACCGAGAGCTTCATCAATGTAGGTAGAGATGATAATGTTGACGGATTCGATGGCACGGGAGAAAGATTGGTAAAGTTCTTCCTTGTCCAATTGAAGTTCAAGAAGGGCGCGATCAACCTTGTTAAGACAGATAACAGGCTTGATACGTTCACCCAAGGCTTGACGCAAGACAGTTTCAGTTTGGACACGGACACCATCGATACAGTCAACGACGACGAGGGCACCATCAGTGACACGAAGAGCAACGGTAACTTCAGAAGAGAAATCGACGTGGCCGGGAGAATCAATCAAGTTGATCAAGAAAGCGGTACCATCGGTCTTTTGATCCTTGTTTTCCTTGATATCTTCTTCACCCATTTAGAAATACATGGAAATGGCAGTGGACCTGATGGTAATACCACGTCTGATTTTATCCTTACGAGTATCCATATAACGGGCTTCACCAGCACGACCAGAGGAGATAATACTGGCCTTGGAGACCAAGGAATCGGATAAAGTAGATTTACCGTGGTTGACGTGAGCAATGACGGACATGTTACGGACATTGGTAACCTTGTCCATCAAGCGACGAATTTCATCGATTGTGGAATTAACCATATTGGATTACAAGAGGTGAAAAGAGAGGATGCGTAATGGATTTATGCCAGATGAAAAGTTTATTCGAGTCGGACAACTAATTGAGATAGATAAAGGATCATATGATCAGGACTTATCCATTTCTTCAAAGGTCATCTTTGGTTTATGTTGTTCAATTGTTTTCTTGATGACTTGTTCAATCTCTTGTTCATTTTCACTTAGATTTTCAGATAAATGCTTGATATATTCTTTAACAAGGCATCCTGTGCGATAAAGTGCTGTTTGTTCCATGGCTGGGAATTTTGCATTATTTAAAGCAAGACTGACACCTCTAAAGTTTATCGTACTCAATAGATTCATAAATCCGTCTTGTTCTTCTTTATCATTGGTAACTTCTTCTTCTTCTTCATTATCTGTTATCCAATCATTGTCGTCATTATCTTTCTCCTTTTCTTATGTAATGAAGCTATCTTTACTATCATCATTCTCTTCGTTTGGAATATCAAACAATTCTCTGATTTCTTTTCTGCTTCCTCCTGTATTTCATGCTCAATAGGTCGAGGGAAGAAAAGTCTGTTGTTTCCAAGTCTGCTTTATTCCAATCGATCTTTGCTAGATTACTTTTATACTTTTTCTAATATTTGCTCTTTTTGGTATTCAAATTATTTGGCATCCTTTTCTTCTTCTTTGGTGGTATGACAACATCGTTTGTATTTGAATTGTCCTCATTTGCATTACTACTGTCAACAAAGTCTTGATCTCTAAATCCGTCGCCCATTTCAGTTTCTACGCTATCACAATTAACACGTTTCTTTTCAACACTTTTCTCCATGTCTGTCATTCTGTCCCAATTGAATTTTTTTTATTATTATTTCCAAGGTTCAAATTGACTAAATACGTCAATATGGGCATATTCTTTATTCTTCTCATCTAAACTAAGATGATCTTGTGACATAAATGTGTAACTAAGCAACAACAAATAAATTCAAGGGATATAGTAAACGAATGTTGGAATCATTTGCAAGAAGTCATTCTGTCTCCTTTTTTTAAGGCTTACTTTACTATAAAAAGAATCATCCGTCTATAAATACTTAATTCTGCAGAAATACACGTTACACAGTGAATATACAGAAAGAAAAGAAGATATTATGAATGTCCTATTATCCTTGTTTAACGCAGAGCTTTCAATCTGTGAATGAATGTAGATCACTGAGTTTTGAACTGACAAGGATGTAAAGTAAAATGACATGATCAACTGTCTCTCTCCTTCTATATTTTCACATAGACCACTAGTCGCTTAATAGTGACAATAGTATAGTCTATAGCCCTTGTTCTTGCCCTTCTCAAAGGAAATATACTCTCATTTAGATGCTGGAACACTATTTTCCTTTAAACCATTGAATGTAAACTCCGACTATTTTCTTTTAAAAATGGCCCACAATGACCTAACCCCCAGTTTATCTCTTCTTTTTCTCCTTCCCATTTCTTTATGACTCACACCAAGAATCCAAGTTTGCCTTCGATTAAATTCTTATTAAATGATGAAAGCAATGGTGGTAACATGATTAAAGAAACCCAAACCAATCCTCCTAGTGCACCAAGACGGCACCACAGACAAAGCCATAGTATCAGCAGTTTACCATCCGAGCTTCAACAACTCTCTATCTCTGGACCTTCTTCACAGAATAGCATACCCAACAATGTACCAAGTTGGATGATCATGCCCCCATCCACTACAACAACGACAACAACTACTAGTGCTACGAATACTACTATCGCTGCTGTTACTAGTACTCCTCCTACTACTACGACTACAAGTGCTACTACTGCTGTTACAGCCAATGTTAGTCTTACTACATTATTACCACCTTTGAGTACACCAGCAAGAAGACCGCCTGGTGCGAGTCATACGAGGTCTATTTCCGATTTTACACTCGCTCATCCATTACACAGCACGACTCCGCCACTACCCACTACACATACGATGTTAAATCAACGAAGAGAGAGACATCAAACACACCGACGTACAGTCTCTGCTAATACGACTATAGCCACTGATTTTTATCAGTCAAACCTTACTCCCAACAACAATAGCAACAA
Organism: Rhizopus microsporus ATCC 52813; assembly: GCF_002708625.1. Lineage (NCBI taxonomy): Eukaryota > Fungi > Mucoromycota > Mucoromycetes > Mucorales > Rhizopodaceae > Rhizopus > Rhizopus microsporus. The sequence continues at coordinate 23,109 of NW_019671955.1, read as the reverse complement.
TAATAATAATTTACCATTCATCAATGAATTACCTCATCGAGCACGCACTGCAAGCCCACCTTCATCCAACCATTTATTATCAGATGCATTAAATATGAATAACAACAAGATGGTACAATTAGAGGAGAAAGAAGAGAAGCCGATAATAGAAAGAGATGAAAAGACAGGAAAGTATTTCTGTCCTTACTGTAAAAAGCCTTTCAATAGACCCTCTTCGTTACGCATACACACATATTCCCATACAGGTGAAAAGCCTTTTGTTTGTTTAGAGGAAGGATGTGGACGTCAATTTAGTGTACAAAGTAATATGCGTCGACATTTGCGTGTTCATAGACTAGGTAGATCTTCTAAAAATGGTTCCAAATAAAAATGTGTACAGTTTCCCTTCCTTTCTATATCTCTCCTTACATGTATTTTGTGTCCCTCCCCTTTTATAAAATAAAAGCATTGGAATTAAAATATCATCAAGTTTGTGTGTGCACATTTTTATTTATATTTGTTCACTTTTGGTGCACCTCTTTTACGTACAGGTGCTGCTTTCTTTTTTGGCACTGATTCTTCTATTTCTTCTTTTGTCTCCTTTTTATCTTGCTCAATTGTATCTTTTTTACCTAATAGCTTATAAAATAATCTCTTTGGCAAACTGATAATAAATATGTCTTGAATCGTTGGCTTCTTCACCCATTCCACGTTTAGATGGATTGGCTCCTGGCTGTTTTCATTGGGATAAACAATCAGATAGTGATCTCCCTTCACCTCGCATCGCATGACTCGTTGTCCTACTTCAATGAAACTTTTGCCTAACGAAGGCGCACGACCTTTGGGCGCATTTGCCATCATCTGAGCTCTGGCATCTTCTACAAAACGGATAATTCTGCGTACTTCTTGTCGGTAATTGACTTGTCCGGCTATATATTGCATAACAGAAGCAATCAAACAGAGTAAAATGATCACCGTGCCTAATCCCGGTCGGAATCGGCTGTATAAATACCCTGTGCCTCGCCAACGAGGCACTCCATTCTTGTAGAAAAAGTTGTACCTTTCTCTTTTGGTTGGATCACGAAGAATACTGGCAATCACACCTAATCTAGCAAAACGCTCTTTTGCCTTGGGGTCATTCTTGTTTTTATCAGGGCTTTATGTATCACAGTAAGTAGACTGTCATGTTCAAAGATGATGACTTACTGCCATTTGAGTGATAGTTTACGATACGCTTTTGAAATCTCTCCTTGAGTAGCAGAAGGCTAGGAAGACAGCAAAAAATTAGTTCTTTCTATTGTATTGAATGATATAACGTACAGAGACGCCCAACCAGTTATAAAAGTTTGTGTCTTTGCCTTCTGCTTTTTCTAAAGCATCTACAAGGTCAAAGATCTCGAAATCGGCTATTGGATCATCAGTGACAATGTTTATAGATGAAGTGTTATTTTACTTTCTGTCCAAGCTTTGACTTTAGGAACAAGTGCAGCAAGCACGATAAATAAGACAGTAAGCAAGCTTATAAGGTTCCTTTTCTTTATACGCGCCATGGTTGAAAAGAATAAGGAAGCAAAAGAAAAGAAATTTATTATTTTGCACTGAGTTTTAATAAGCTTTTGTATGAATGACAGATGGACCAAACTCATTATAATCCACTTTGCTAACATAATTCTTGGCGTCTATGAATACAAGCTATTTAAAAGAGTTATATAGGGCCATAATTTTTGACTTTATTATGTGTTTACCTTTGCAACTATTTCTGCGCCTAGCCATGTCGAATAAACTTGGTTCTCTTTTTCTTTGAGCACTGTAAAGTATTCGGGAATTCTTAAAAAGTTGATAATACGAGGTTGAGTGTCGCCTGCATTTTCTGACTGAGGCAAAACCATTTGTACTTCTACTTTAAGACGCTTTGATAACCCAGTTGTTAGGCAACATCCACCAGCAATGGCAATGCTCTCCCAAAGCTTGGGTCGAATCTCTGGCGGTTCACAATTCATTACTGCCAATCGCATGGCCTCTGGAAGTGATAGGCATTGGACTTGTATCAGCTCAGGAAAGAAGAGTGGATCGATGACTTGATGACGATATGGACCAACTGTGAATGTATGACCCTTGTATTCTATATCTACCGTCTCGGGAATATCTCCAACAGCATCTTCATCTCCTTTGCTCTTTGGGTTATCTTCGTCTAATAGCTCCTCAGTAGCAGCAGTTGGCATTTCTTCCATGGCATTGGATAGCTGCGTTGTAAATTTATCATCTTCCAAGTCGTGTCCAATTGCGACATTACAAATTCCAGGCAGTTCACGAACATATTTTGCAAAGTCTAAATCTAACTCAAGCTGATGCTGGTTAAATTGCTCTACAAGGTGTGTATCTTTTTTTAATAGCTCTAAAAAGTAAGCGTCAAAGTGATTGCCTCCAATAGGGATCATAAAGTTGGATTGTAGTTGAACGTTGCTATCTACGACAATATTGATATCTATTCTTTTGTATTAGAATACAAACGTGTATATTGTTCATCGTCTCTACCTGTAATTTGACTTCCAATATCGACAACAATACCAGAAACAGCACCACATCCGAATAAAGTCAATAAGGGTTGTGGCGCAATATAGATGCCTGGTACATTAAAGTTTTCAAAGAATATCTGCGTGATGCGTTCATGTTCTAACTTTGTCCATTGAACAGGAACAGATAATAGCACTGGACATTCATTTCGTGATTTCTTGATTCCAATTTCTTTAAACAAAATGGTGTGTAAGCAATCCTCAAGATCCTTCCAGTTACTGATTCTATTGTCTTTGATTGGATAATTGAAGTCAGCCATATTGACAAACTAAACGTATGTCATTATTATAGGTTTGTATTTGTATTGTGTCTTTAATATACCACAGCAGGTGCTTTATTTGTATCATGCATTCCAATACCAGCAGTGGTTATATTGGATCCCACATTGATTACAACAAAATTTTCCTCTCTTAATGCAATAGACATTTCAAATACGCGTAACTTTTTATAAAAGAGAGAAAAAGAGAGGGAGGGAGAGAGAGAGATAGGGAAAAGTAAGCCACTTGGGATGAGTGTGTAACTCCGCAACTGGCCATTATCTTTCTTTCTTCTCTCTTACTCTTTTTTAATCAAGTGAAGAATGCCGAAAAGACAGAGTGTAGTGGACGGCCTAGTCAATCCACCTGATAAGGCAGAATTCATATCCTTTTATATATATGTTATAAACTGACACTTTATAAAAACTATACAATGTCCTTAACCTTTAATGTCATTTTACGTTTCCAAAGTTAGAATTGTCGATACAAAGGCCCAAGATGAAAAGAATGGTTATTTAGTTATCGTTATTCATGGAGACGTGAATAAAGGGGAAGCCTGGTAAAAGAGCAAATAATACAACACAAGCACAACTTACTCTTTCTTTTAGCTTATTGTTACTAGAAGAGTCACAAGACGAATCGATGCCACCTATTGTATTGAAGACAATACCAGTTTATTCAGATTTAAAGATTAACATCGGTTTGTTCATTATTACTATTAAAATAACCATAGAATTCATTCTAGTGATTAGCTCAATCCAATCCGTTACCAGATAAAACAACACAACCTGGTAAACTCTTGGTGATGACATGCTGATGATGATATTCATGCACACTTTATAGATTTGCTGGTTACATTTTCATTGAACCAAGACTCCGCTCATATCGTGTTTCCCAAGAAAGAGATTATGTCAGAGATATTGACGGATATCAAGCGACTTATTACCGTAGCAGGTAAATAAAGGGCAGATAATCCGTCACATTGTCTAACATATAAAAGCCAACAATAACATAAATTCTCAAAATGACGCTTCATATGATTGGGTGAATGTGTATAGAAAGTTTGGAGGTAGTTTGTGTAAAGATTCATTTGAAAAGGAAAACTCAATCATAGATAGTGGGAATACAATCCAAACCGACTGTTCGATCCAATTCACTTCCTCTGAGAGATGGACCCGATAGCGCATTGAAATATGTCTTGCCCTTACAAAGGGCTGAAACAATTGAAAAAATCAACATGAAACGTACAAGATCCATTCTATCCACTACCAAGGAACGAAGGATTACATTAAAAGATGCAAAGGATCATTGGATTAACTCACAACTGATGAAAAAGGAGAATGAATTTGTTCATTGGGAAAAAGCAACGTAGGATATGAGATACAGTGCAAAGTAAAGTATGTATTCAATACATTTTTAAAGTGCATTTATAGGTACTTGGAATGTTCATGGCAGTTTACCTACATCTTCTTTATCCGAGTGGCTTCAAGGAACCTTAAAGACAAAAGATGGAAAGAAAGTGGATCCTGATTTTTATATCATTGGGTTACAGGAGATGGAGACAAATACAGAAGCATACATTCGTTATGATCCAACAAAAGAAAACGCATGGGTAAAAGCAATCATTAGCTCATTAAAGGATGAAGGAAAAGATTATTACAAGGTTGCTTCAAAACAGCTTGTGACTATGCTATTGATCGTCATTACAAAAAAGACAAACAAGCCATTCATCTCAGAGACACAAATAACGTGGGCTGGTGTTGGTTTAATGAATATGATGGTAATGTATGTAAAAAGAGTACAGGGAAAAAAGAGAAAAAAAGTTATACTTATACTCCTCAAAAGGGTAACAAAGGTGGTATAGCAGTTCGATTACGTTTCCATGATAGCTACCTATGCTTTGTTACCAGTCATCTAGCTGCGTTTACTGACAAGACAGAGAAGAGAAATCAAGACTTTACAGAGCTATCAAAACGATTGATCTTTGCCCATCAACCAGATCAGTTGACTTCTTATGTATCTTACTTTTGGAATAATGGTGGTGATGAAGGTGTTTCCTTTGTGGAAAACAACAATGTCATTCGAGATTGGAGGGTTGAGGCATCCATTTACCATAGCGAGTAAGAAAACAAAAAAAAGAGAGCATTGGATAATCTTTCTTACATTCTTTTTGGGGAAAAGCTTCTTAATTTGGTGCGGTGATCTTAATTATCGTGTTAATTTAAGTGAATCGGTCATTAAGAGCTGGTTACGTCAAGATAGACTCGATGTTTTATTAGAGTATGACCAATTGTCAATCGAACGAAAGGCAGGCCGAACATTCCCTATGTTTGAAGAAGGCCCAATTACCTTTCTACCTACATATAAATATGATCCAGGCACCAATCAGTATGATACAAGGTAAGGCATAAAAGGAAACTCAAGCAGGCTTCTAATTCTTAAAATTAAGCGAAAAACGCCGTGCACCCTCCTGGACTGATCGTATTCTGTGGAAAAAGAGCCGTGTTGATTCACCAGAACAAGAGAGATTAGAGTTGCTAGACTATACTCACTGTATGAATATGATGATGAGTGATCATAAACCAGTAAGAGCCTTGATGAGCATGAATATTCGAAAGATCGACAGTCGCCTTCAAAAAAAGACACATGATGCTCTTGTTCAACAACTGAAAGAAAGCCAAGATGCTCAACCCCGCGGAGAAATTTCTACTTCTTATGTAGATTTTGAAAAGGTTCATTTCTTAGAGTACAAGGAAAAGACCATATTGCTCGAGAACACTGGCCGAGTTCTTACTCTATTCAGATTCTTGCCCAAGAATGATGAGGTCAATATTCTGCCCCCTTGGCTTCAGGTATCGCCCATATCAGGTGTTCTTGCGCCTGGAGAAAGAGCAGTCATTCGCTTTGAAGTCATGGTAGATCCTACGATTTCGGCCCCTTTGAACCGTGGAGAACAAAAGATTGAAGATATACTCATCCTTCGCTTGGAAAATAGTAAAGACTTTTTTATTTCCATCTCTGGTGACTATGTGCCTACATGTTTCGGTGTGCCTCTAGAACGGTTGTCAGAAATGACAGTACCAATCAGTGAACAAGCAGCACAAAACTTGCAAAAGACAAAGCCGACCTCTAACCCATCTCAGCCTCCTTCTCCAGTTTTAAACCAGATTGATTTACCTAAAGAGTTGTGGAAGGTGATGAACTTTTTATGGAATTCCAACATGTTTCGTATTGTAAGCATTCAATTAAAAAGGGAAAAACCAACGAAGACTAACCCTTTTGTGCTGCAGGAATCATTGTTCTTATACCACGGAGATCTCGTTATTTCAACCTATATTCGTCAATGTTTAGATAATGGTGAGCAATTTGATACCAACACGCTACTTGGTGATCAGGAATCAGATAAGCTATCCCTGTCAGAGCTTACGTTGGAAGAAGAAAGTGTATCTAAAAGATCTTTGGATAAAGAAGCAATTAGTGCAAATTCGATGATTGATGTCTTAGTAGCCTTTTTAGATTGCTTACCTGATCCCGTTATACCAACCAGCATGTATGAGCGTGCCTTAGAAGCCTCAGAATCTGTAGATGCAATGAATATGGTAAACTCATGGTATGTCTAAATGATCACAGCTAACAGTTTATATTAGCTCAAAGAATCTCTGCCGCCTTTTCGACGCAATGTCTTACTTTACATTGGTATGTTTTTAAGGCAAGCTATTGATCACGCTCCTTCTTCAGTAAGAAAAGAAAGAGAAAACAAAATTGGTAAGAGGGAAAAAAAAAAGCATACGCTCTGCAGTGTCTCATTTTATCTATAGTTGAACTATTCACCGTCTTGCTGAGACCGCCTGTTGACTTTAAAGAACGTAACCCATTGGTGGCAAAAGAGAAGAGAGAAAAGTTTATATTACAATTGCTAAAGTCATTAAAGGATCAATAAAGCATGACGTTGTTTGTTTATGACTTTGAAGACGTTGTATATTTCTCCAAAGGAAAGAAAAGTTATACTTGAGATAATTAACAAAACACTATTCTTGGAGATATGTTTGATAGACTTAACAGTATGACGTCTTCTTGGTTCTTATCTCCCTCTTTTCTTCCAGTTCCCTTTTTCTTGTGACCAGGAGACATTCCATCGCCCCTTTTGAACAAAAAGTCAGCCGATGATCAAGTGTGACAGAGTAACGCCATGTGCGGGTTAACATTGCATGTTTCATGATTTCCGTTAAAGGGCGTATTGGAATGCTGTTTTATGATCTTCTCAAAGATATATTTGAGGCGAAATCTAGACTAGCAAAAAGCACTCAAAGCAAGGAGAAGAGAGACAGACAGAGAGGGGGGGGGATGAAGAAAGGAGATCAAGAATACCTATCAGTCATTGGACTCTTGGCAGATCAGCGTATGCATAAAGCCGCCATTGTTTTAAAAAGAAAAAAAATAATACTCACAGCATGTATGATCTCTCGGTTGTTATTGAAACAATAAATGATCAATATAGTTGCTTTTTATAAGTCAGTATTTGGCAACTTTGATGTCGTCAGTGCTCAGGCATATAAGGATACTTCATTTTGACGTAATGCGATAGGATTGTCATTCCAACTACAGACAGAAGAGAAAAGAGGGAAAGGATCAGAAAGTACTCTTTATATACAGAAAAATACCGTAGAGATGACACGTAATGAATTGAGAATAACATTATTTTGATGATACAATAATAAAGACTTTATATGAATATATGTCTAAGCATGCAATAGCTTATCTCATTTAAGCATGTTTAGGAGTCATGGAGTGAAAATATAGCCGGGAAACGTTTAAATGAGATTACGATGCAGGGTTACTCTAGAAAAAAAAAAAGAAGACACACATTTACACACAAAGATGTTGATGATGAATTGCATTGCTCAATGTTTACAGGTTATACTTATCCTTTCTTTTTGCTTATTGATTTATATGCTTTGCATTCAGTTAAACCTTTAAGATATCAAAAGAGGTTGAAGGTATTAAATGAACGCGCGATTTGCATAGGGCGCAGTTAAATATGACCTTGAATTAAGATTCCAAAATGGGGTTTGCCAGAGTCATACAAAGGATTTACCAAAAATGAAATAAAATTCCTGCAATAAGGGGTTATATATATAAATATATATATTCATATAAACAAGATTAGAATTGACGAACACAGTGACCTAAGGGAGATGTAATAAGGGATGAAGACTTAACAAATTAAGGGAATAAACTGAGGAGAAGTGTGTGCCTCTTTTTTTTTCTTTGTTTCTTTTTCTATTGCTTTTTTTTATATAAAAAAGTTTAGTTAGTATCTAAATCAATTGGAATTTGAGGGGGTGGATAAGAATAGAGGGCACTATTAGAAAGAATAAAGAAAAGACAGAGAGCGAGAGAAAGCAAGTATATAAAATGATTTTTTTTCTTTTTCTCTTTTTCTCTTTTTCTTTTCTTTTTTTCCCAAACATTAACTTGTATACAAATGTTTCCATCACTTCAGGCAGCTCTTCCTTCTATTGAACGATTAAACAAGAAAAGAGTAGAACAACCTTCACTTAAAAAAGAGCTTGTACTTGTTAATCAACGTAACCATATTCGTACAACATCAGCACCATCTATTTTGCCCAGCTATGGACAAAAGTTATCCTTGGGTGTATTACTTGACGCTATTGATCTTGATCAAGAAATGAGACAATTTTTTAGAAATGAAGTGATGAAATCAAAGAATAGAACACAGCCCGGCATGTTTAAACCTATGCCTATGCTCAGACGTCGTTCAAGATCAGCACCTAGTGCCTTACCTTCCTATCATTATCAGCGTGCATTTAATGCAAAATGGATCATGAATGATAAAAGAGTAGTGACGACAGCATCAGAAGCACAAAAGGTAGCTGAATTGATTGTAAAACAGCATTTTGAAACAGTCAAGAAGAATAATAACAATAATAATGTATAAGTCTATTTATTTTTACTTTCCTTTTCCATTCATTCATTATATACGCATAAGGGATTTGCATTCATTACTGTATTCGATTGTTTATTATAAGTATATATTATTATATTATATTATTATTATTGTTTATGTTAGTATTATTCTTTATTGAAATAAACTTGTCAAATTATACTTAAACAAAAATATTTTTAATGATACACTTCAACTGCTTCAGTCATAATACGATCCAGTTCCTATTCTAATCATTAACTATTGAACACATTATTATATATGCTTACCTTTTCTAATTGATCTAGTCTCGAATGTGTATCTTTAAATACATCACTTATTTCACTGCGAAGAGCTGTTGTTGTTGAGGTATGGTTGACTTCATGAAGTGCAGCTGCACCTCTGATAATAACCATTAAATCATTCACACCGAAATCACTGGTATAAAATAGTATGGATTCAGTAGATGATGGTCTTATGTGGCGTTGAGGGATCGTGCTGGTTGGCTGTTCGGTGATAGATGAGGATGAAATGATTGAAAGTGATGAATGAGAGAGGGTATCTTGAATAGCTTCATCAATTTGCGTTAATAGTTCATCTTTAGGAGAAGTAGATAGTATAGTCGGTGTAGGTGGTTGAAATCCATTGTCCGGTGTAGGCTCTTTTCTTGGCATAGGTGTATCTTGACGAACAAGATGATGATGTGGTCTATGCCCTATCATTCATCTTTTTTAGTCTACTGTTATATCTATATTCGCTCAACTTACTTGGCCCTCCTGTTGTCTGTTTTTCAATCTCCTTCTTTTTAGGTCTTTCGACACATCTCAAGAGGAAATAAGTTTCATTTTTTTCAGGTGGAGTGATATTAACAGTGATCGAACTACGGTCAGGGTTACTGTTACGTCTATAGTGGATTTGAGGAATATCATCACCAAAGACAGCAAGTAGTTTTTCATTGAGAGGTAAGAGACGTTCTATCGTTTAATTAGTAATCAACATGTATCTGTTATCGCCACTCGTACCTTGTTCAGCCACACTCATAGCTAGCTGATACTTTGCAATCTCGTTCTCATCTGTTAATCTAAGCGATTTCTTATCATCGTCACCAGCAACTATTCCATTCAGAATATGGAACTTCTCCAAAAGTAGAGTGACAACATCTTTTATCAAAAAGCTGCAAGGTATCTTGACAAGTTTATCAACTCTCTTACTATCCTCTAGCATTTGATCAGAAGGTAGCAGAGACACTTTGATTTGAATCTCGCCATCTTCAATTCGCTTCGTCTTGGAAAATAAAAAGAACTGTACTTCATCATGCGTTTCATCCCTTACTGGGCCCCCTACATGATTATCGCTGCCCATCATTTGAGATATTCTTCTTGCCTTTTTCAATGATGGCATAGGAGTATTCAGATGCGCGGTTAATGAATAGAATATCTCCAATGGCTTATCTGAAGGTATTAGCGTACATTCATCTCCGCTCAATGTCTTCACGATCAAATAATAGTCATTATAGCTGGATTCCGATTCTTGCTCAAGCCCTTTTTCCTTGTCCAATATTTGCTGGATAACTTCGCATGCTGTTGTGTTTGGATATACATCAATGTGTGTTTCCTTAAACTTCATAGTTGGGTTGCCAGGTTGTATCTTTAACCTCGTTGCTTCATTCACAATGGTTGGTTGAGATGAATTGTGAGACGATGTGTCATTGATTGTCACTTGAGCTGTGTCTATGTTGTTACTACTATTGCTGCCTGGCTTCTTGCTTCTCGAAAAGAATTTACGAATGCCACTTGCTTTCTTTTCTTTCTTGTCAGGCAGTGTTGAAGAGGGTGAAGACGAGGAGGATGCAAGTAATCTCTCCAATTTGGCCGCCTTTTTCAACTTGGTTTGTATACTCGTGTCTGAGTCACGACGACTATCTTCCGAGCCTCTTGCAATGGATGGCGTAAGCGATATTTTTATAGTTTCGTCCTTAAAATCATCATCATTGTCATCATAATCACTATCATTTTCTTTCTTTTGCTCCATTTCTTGAGATCCTTGATAACAAATAAAATCTCTAGGGTCATTAATGATATCAGAATCAGCGCTTAGGTGTGAATCTAAGTTTGGAATAATCTTTTCATCTTCCTCTTCTGACAGAATCGAACGGTGAGGCTGATTAGGATAAATAGGCTGTGGTTCATCATAATAATGATAAGGATCGTCATCTTCGTCATCATCACCACTTGTGGAAGAATCAAGGTCTGATTCATCTGAGGAACGCATCTTTTCATCCCATTCTTGAAATTCAGCTTCAAAATCATCATCTTCACTATCACTTGAGCCAAAGATGATTTGAGATTGATACTGGACTCCTTTTGCAAGTGTTACTCTCTTGCGAGTCTTGGTTGGATTAGTGGTGGGTGGAACAGGGAAAGCATCAAAATTATCCTTTCGAGTGATCTAAACAACAGTTTAAGAAATGGTGTCTTTATAAAGTACAATCTTACCTCAATGTTACGGTGCGAGTTTAGTCTTGCAAGTCTTTCATGCGGTGTCTGTATAGAATGATCAGTGGACTGTTTTGATACTGGTTATTCTAGTATTTGCAAACCTCAATGTTTTCAGCTGGAATATAACCAACTTCGGCCGTCTTTAGTACTTTAACTAACCACCAGTAAGAATTACTATCATCCAATAAGGTCAATGCGTCTCCTCTCACAACCGTGGCTTGTCCTTCAACAGAAGCTGAAAAAGTATGAAGAGCATAGACAAGATCGAAGTCTATATCAGCGTCAGGAATACTCAATTCGGATCCAGTATCATCCTCGTGTGCTACTTCATGTTCTTCTTCTTCTTCTTCATTATGACTATCAGAATCCTCATCATATTCTTCAAAAGTATCATCATGGTAATCATCATAGACTGACTGATGACCAATGGTATTTCCACTGTATCCTGTTAAACGACGTTTATCCTTGTTATTCGACATAAGCTAAGGAATGGAAGGGGAGTAGTGTAAATAGAAAGAGAGAGAGAGGGAGAGAAAAATAAAAGAAGAGGAGGCACTTCTTTGCCCTTCACGAGTCTATATTTTTTTTAAAGAGTAACACAAAATAAAATGAAATTTATAGCTACTAAATAAGTAATATTGATCTTTAATTTCATCTTTAAAAGCTTAGTATATATTATCTCTACTAGTTTATGTGTGTTTGATTGATATTCATTATCGAAATAAATAGGCATACTCTTTTGATACAGTGTATGCCTCCCTAAAAGTAGAGAAGCCGCTTTCCCTCTTTAGATGCAATAAGCTCAAGTAGCTGGTAATTGAACACTATTGTTGCATAAATCGCTTGTAAAGTTCTTTTTCATGGCATGATTTACACTAGCTTCATCTTCTGTTCGAATACATTAAAGATTACTTAAAAAGACTAATGCTTTAATCAAACTCATTTTATGTATTACATGTTATCAAGTTGGAAGAAAAGATTGATAATCAAGATCACTAGGGTTATTGATATTACGTTGTGTGCCAATAGTTACTGAATAAAGTGATGATATTATGCAAGACATACATCTTTAGAAATTTAGTTTTTAATAAACAGAAAATGATACTCATAAATAGTTGGTTTCGTTTCTTGAGCGTGCCATATGAAAGAAATACTACAGTAATGCTAAAGTATGGGACTAGGCATTATCTAGTTAATAGAGTACTTGTTTCTACTTGCAAACTCTCTTTTCCAAAGAAAGAAAATTTGTCTGACAGGAACGATGCTCTCAATCAACTTAAAATATCCACGAAAACACAAAAAGTAAACTAGTAATAGCTATTATGTATTTTTATTTTAAACTAACATACTTATTTTAATAGACATGCTGAATGCATTGAAAAGCTGGTAGTGTTTGCCTTGTCTCTCTTGGCATTGGAGGCCATTCGACCAGTGCTAGTGGCTTAAAATGTTAAAGAGAGCAACTCTTAAGCTATGATGAGCTGTTTTTCTCTCTCGTTATCTTAGATAACAATTATAAACAAAAAGCTTAGCCAGTACTTTTTATTCATGATCTTGTTAAAAGCAAGTACTAGTATATGAACCTGAAAATCATTTGCTAGCTGAAATTGAATTTTATCCATACAAACTAAAAATCTACTGATGTTTCAAAGTCACATCGTACTTTTTCTCTCTTTCTCTTTTTTTTTATACCCCAAATGAACACAGCAATAACCACAGATTCAAATACACCACCAAGAACACCTTCGAGACATTATTTTTACAGAAAGGCTTCTTTACCTTCAAGCATTAATGCAAATAACAACAATAACAATAATAATAATACAAATAACGGCTATACACCAACAACTCCCCCTATTACACTATTGAATGATACTGAAAGTACAAACGCATTTGAAAGCAAACTGGAAGCATTTATTAAAAAACAGTCTGTAAAAACCTCTGTTGACAGTATCTTTAAGGAAGCTGCCAATGACCTTGCTCGTCGTAAGGCTGACAGAAGAGCTAGAAAAGAAAAAGAAGAACAGCAAAGAAATGGTGAGAAACAGTCCGCAGTGAATGAAAAGTTGACGACCGAACTAATAGAACAACAACAACAACAACAATCACAAGAGCCTTTATTTGAAAAATTAAGTATACTTACACCTAGCGAAAAATCTGCTTGGTTATCCAATATTCATGACGAGGCCATGTTGCTTAATCCTCATCAGTGGTTAAAATTGGCTAGTTTATTTAATGTCAACTCAAAGGCTACCCGACAGCAAACACTATTGAAAGATATACCTTATTTACCTGAAGTACTTGATGACCGATCCATCACGGTAGAGCAAGTAAGACCTTTGGAAAATTATCTAGAGCTACGTGATATACAAAACAGGAATTATGCAAGAGACTCGTAAGGAACAGACTTTCATATATGCCCTTTTTTTTAACCTTATATATGTATATATAGCGTGGCAGAAGGCGTCAAGCTAGTAAAGCAAAATAGAATCAAAGAAGCTATGGAGTATTATAAACGAGCACTTGACATGGACCCAAAATATGCAGAAGGCTGGTTCCACGTGGCTGAAGGGTAAATAAACTGCGCTTTCAACCTATTGAAACTCACACTTTTTCCCTATCAGACTTGTACAGCAAAGTAAACTAAAAGAAGCAGCAGAGCAACTGGAGCGTGTGTTAAAACTCGAATCAGAGCATGAGGGAGCCAAAGCCCTTTTAGCCAACATCGAACGCACACTAAACCCCAAGCCCAAGAAAAAAGAAGATGAATGGGATTTGGTGGATGAACATGGTGAAGATATGACTAAGAAACAACCAGAAAAGGAATCCAAACCATCAAGTAAGAAAAGATCCCGCTCCAGGGATGATAATAAAGAAGACAGCAGCAGACGTCGTCGTTCTCGTCGTTATGAAAGCCCAGAAAGGAAACGATCATCTGATAGACGTTCAAGACGTGAAGAAGATCATTCAGATGATAAACGAAGAAGCCGACGTGAGGACCGTTCGGTAGACAGTAGACGCTCAAGACGGGACCATCGTTCAGATGATAAACAAAGAAGTAGACGTGAAGATCGTTCAGTCGACAATAGACGGTCAAGACGTGATGTTAATCGCTCACGACATGAAGGAGAGCGATCAAAGCGTGAAAAGAACCGCTCACGACATGAAGAAGAACGACAAAAACGTGAAGAGGACCGCTCAACTGATAAACAAAGAAGCAGACGAGAAGACCGCTCAGTGGATAGTAGAAGATCAAGGCGTGAAGAAGAACGTCCACGACGCGAGGAAGACAATTCAGATAGTAAACGAAGAAGTAGACATGAAGATCGTTCTCGTCGCTATGAAAGTCCAGAAAGAAAAAAATCATCCGATAGACGTTCAAGGCGCGAAGAAGATCGCTCAGACGATAAGCGAAGAAGTAGACGTGAAGAAGATCGTTCAGATGATAAACGAAGAAGCAGACGTAACTCCTTAGACGACAGAAAAGGACGCTAAATCAATGTGTACAAGTGCTAATCATTTCAACATACCACTTTGGAAATGATAAACAAAGGTGATATAGATATGCTTTATTGAGATACTTTTTACACGAAATAAAGTATGACGCTTTTTTAAATATTCAGGCTTCCCAATATTATTATTTCATGATATGCCTCGTTTGGCTAGACGAAAATGAATGGCCGATCATTTTTCTAATGACTTTATATCCATGATGCCTTCACTACGTCAACCTATAGAATTACACCAAGAGGGCAGTCACGTGAAAGTTAATTTATGCGAGTTATAAAACCTTGAGGGGGTTTTTTTTCTCTCCTTGTTTTTTTTTTTTTTTTTTTTTTATTAAAAAAACACATGACTGAGCAAGATATAAATATGATACTTAACTCGCCTCCTGATGCTTTGCAAGCAGAAGCGAATAGTGAGAGTAACACTAGTAGTGGAGAGAATAGTCCTGATATTCTTGACAAGAAAGAAACCGAGGATATATTTGCACTTGATGATTGGGCTAATACTGTGGGCTACATATCAGATAACGACTTTGATATGATAGATATGCTATCAGCCGCACTAGATCAAGTAACAAATCAACTGGAAGACAAACAAAAAGAATTTGTCGTCAAATCGACAGAGTGGACGCAAAAGACTAGAGAGAAGATCAAGGCACAGACAAAGAAACTAGAAGACCAACGAACGCGAATCCAGGCATTGCTGGTGCGACAATATCACAAGATTGATAGACGGATGAATCGGGATGCTAAAACAGTAAAATTACGAGACAAGGTTTCTTTTGTGGTAGGCGTTGGTAATTCTTGTGTCGCACCTGCACTGGCCATTCGATACCCCAACTCTATTCCCATTTATTACAGCGTGCAATTAGTCATCTTGCTTATTTTACGGTATGTTATCTATCGATCCAGACGATGGCACTATTTTATTTTTGACATGTGTTATTTTGTCAATGTGATGACTATGCTCTTTTTATGGCTCAAACCAGATTCAAGTTTATTGTTGATTGCTACCTTTACCATGACGAATGGACCCGTTGCTTGGGCGATTATTACATGGAGAAACTCACTTGTATTTCACTCGTTGGATAAGGTGACATCAGTATTCATTCATATTTTCCCTCCGCTGGTCATGTACTGTTTAAGGTGGATGCCCGAATTAGTGAAGGACGTGTACTGTGATAATCAAAGTATTGTGACATTATATCGTGACACCAAGTATCCTGCATTTAAGCAAGTCCCGAGTATTAGCTTGCAGCAAGCCGTCATTTATAGCACAGCAGCATATGCCATCTGGCAATCCCTTTACTATTTGTTCATCATGGTTCGTAGGAGGGATAAAGTAGAATCGGGATTGAGACTGACATCGTATTCATGGTTACTCAATGACACACATGGTAAAAAAGGGTTTATACAGACAACAGCCTTTTTATTTGGAGAAAAGTACAAGTTGGAAATGTTCATGTTGCTTCAACTGACCTATAACGTGGTTACGTCTGTGCCCACCTATTATTTGTATCAACATTATTGGCTGCATACCTCCTTCTTGATAGGTATGTTTGCTGTTAGTGTATGGAATGGTGCTAGTTATTATATTGAAGTATTCTCAAGAAGATATGTTCATGAACTAGAAAAGATTAAAGATAAAATTAAATAATAAAGATATTTATTCTTGTTTTCTAAATTCATTCAGACGGTGGTTCAATACTCGCTTGATACCATTTTCGTTACCAAATAACTTAGCCTCTGTCCTTGCCCTTTTCAAGTCGATAGTTGATCTCAAATGATGCTGATCAGCTGCATAACGTAAATTTGCATGTGATGATTGAAAGTAAAAGAAATGGACTGTACTGATCACCAAGACACATCCTGCTAGTAAAGACATGAATGTCGTATTCTTTACAAATCTTGTATTAGTATGTGATGACCATTTTCCTTGATAGTATATAGGGTCTTGAGCATAGTAGTATTGAATCGGCTGCGCTTTTGGCTTCATTAATAGCTCATATGCTTTCACTATCTCTTGAAATTTTTGGATATCTCCAGTTATTGTATTGTCTGGATGATATACTTTGGCTAATTCTTTGTACTTCTTCTTTATCTCTGCATTCGATGCATTTCTACTAATATTCAATATCTCAAACGAGTCCTTGTTGTGTGAAAACATAAAGGAATAAAGAAAGGTGTTTATAATGCCAAGTCATGCCAGTCTACAACCATGTGACTTTAGATAAAGGAAACATTTTCATTGGATAAACGTGATATCCTACTTGTCCTTTTTTTAAACTTTTTTTATATTGTCCCTCTTTTTTTTTTTTTTTATCCTTAATTATTGCGTGAATCGGCTTTTCCTGGCACAAAAGGGTAACAGGAAAAGGAGAAGCTAAATATAGAGTCAAGACAACATTTACACAT
>NW_019671955.1:0-5836 GCF_002708625.1 Rhizopus microsporus ATCC 52813 | reverse complement strand
AACATTTACACATATTTAATACATCCCCCCTTCCTTTTTCTTCTTTCTTATTAAGTAGGGATGCCACCTAATACAAGTATTGATACAGAGACGACCACATCACTAATAGAGGACTCATTTAACCGTATTGTCGAAAGAACTCCTTATTTTGAATATGAAATAAGCAGTTCCGATTTGTTTAACGGAGCCTTTCAAATCGTTTCCTACGTATTCCCTACTTGGAAACGTCAAGATATCGAATTTGTACAATGCAAAGATGGAATAACAAATCAATGTAAGAAGCACATGGATACTCAAAACAAGTTTTAACCCTACTTTTTAGTGGTAAAAGTAACGCATCGACCAACAGACTTTTCTGTTTTAGTAAGAGCTTATGGTAAAGGATCAGAGCTTATCATTGATCGTAATCAAGAGGTTATTGTAAGTTGTGTATAGTGAATATAAAGGGAGAAAGAGAAAATACTGACAGTTTAAAAGAACATCATTACGCTTTGCTCACAAAGTATGTGTCCACCTTTATATGCCAGATTTAAAAATGGTTTGGTATATGGATTTATTAAGGGTAGAGTGAGCACAGTAGAGGAATTGGCTCAAGATAAATCAGCAAAATGGATAGCAACGAAGTTAGCCAAATGGCATAAAGTAACTTTACCAAAGACAAGTAAAAAAGATCAAAAGCTATGGTCAACCATCTATAAATGGTTGGATCAAGTGCCATCAAGTTATAAAGATGAAAAAATACAAACCCTATTTCAAACACATTTTGATATGAAGCAAGTTAGAGCTGAGGTAATATAAATGTAACACAATACAAATCTCTTTTTTAACATGGCTTATAGTTGGATCATTTGGTTGAAAATCTAAAAAAGATCGATTCTCCTATTGTATTCTCTCATAATGACTTGTTGTATGGAAATATTATTTATGATGACGATCATGGTAAGCTTTTTTTACAAATATCCTTGGCTTACTCATTATATATATACATATGTATAGAAGAAGCTCATTTTATTGACTACGAATACGGCTGCTATGCTTATCGAGGGTTTGATATTGGTAACCACTTTAATGAATTTGCTGGCTTTGATTGTGAATATTGGAGATACCCAACAAAAGAATTCCAATTGAAATGGTTTGACTGGTACCTTACTGAATCTATAGGAGGTAAGTCAAGTAGTATTCGTATTACTCTTTCTGACTCTCCCTGTATAGTTAAACCAACGGATGAAGAAAAGGAAAAGATGTATACAGAAGTCAATGCTTTCTCACTAGTTTCACATTTTTACTGGGGATTATGGGCAATGATACAGGCAATGGTATCTGACATTGACTTTAACTATATGGAATATGCTGTGCTTAGATTTAATGAATACTATAAACGTAGAGACCAAGTATTTTCTACATTTTAAAATAAAAAAACTAAAGAAAGGATCCACCCATATACGTGTGATCATAATCATTTTATTATTATCAGGGCATACTTCACTTTTTGAGCAAGTTGTGGAACTGATTTAACTCATTTTATACAAAAGGACTATTCATAAAAATATGTGTATTACTCAAGGTTAAAAAAAGTACTGTTGAATCCAAAAGACAAATCAGTTGACCGTACATTAACAATTGATATTGAAATGAAGCACAACACAGGCTATCAGTTCAAAAAGTCAATCTTGGATGCTTTTGATTGACCATTTTTTAATGTTAGAGGGGGGATACATTGATATTACTTTAAGAGTGAAAGAAACCTCGTTTCTATATTATAAACAAGTTAAAAATTTAGGTCTATTCGTCTCTAATGCCTGTAGTTAGTTCAAGCTTAGCTTAGTTTAACCAATCGATTAAGCAAACTGGTTTACGGCTGTGCAACTGATGTCATTTGAACATATCCAAATACAGTATACCTATTACGTTTTTAGGAACATGTCAATAAACAAAAGAAAAAAAAAGAGAGAGAGGGGAAGCCCTTTTTTTTTTCATACTTCTTTTAAATAATGAATTCGTTGGCTGCTAATTTTTTTCAAAACTATCTTGCACAGCATCAGCAGCCAAATCACAGTGGCAACCTATTGGGTTCAGGACCGATGGATTGGCTAGTGAATGCAGCAACCTTTGCTGGTACTGATGCTCTTTTAAACAAAGTAGAAGGGGAAGAAGGAAAGCATCCTCATCTGTGGAGAAATGCAGGCCTTGCAGGGGCTTTGGCACTAGCTTATCAATGGTATAGGAATCACCACCAGCAACAACAATACGACCCTGATCAACAGCAGTTAATGTACTATACACAACCACAACCAGAATCATACTATTACTACTACCCTCAGCCTTATTATCCACAGCATCAACAACAACAATACATCATGCCTCCTTCTTTACCACCAATTCTGCCTTTATCATCTCTTCCTCCTCAATTACAGCCACCGCCTGCTCAGTCATATGGAATGTATAATAACAATAATCCTTATATGATGCAGCAACCCTATCCCTCACACATGATGATGCCCAACATGGCGCCTCTGCCTCCCATGACGCCTTACTTTGGTACACAGCAGCCAATGGCAATGATGATGCCATATCAACATAGATATCCATTTACAATTTAGTAACGATGGACCAGAAAATAATAAAAAGATAAGCGAAGTGTATATACTTCTTGAGCGTTTTGCTGAATTTTAAATTGACAAGAGAAAAAAGTTTTTTGTTTTTTGCTCTTTTTTTTCTGCTATTTACACCATGTCAAATAAACGAGCTGCACCTCAAGGTGGCAACCGAAAGAAGAGAAATAAGACATATCACTGCGCTAAAGTAAACGATATACATCTTTTTCATCTATAATTGTACTTATATCAAAAAGGAAGCTTCTGGTTCAAAAGCCAAAAACGCTTTTAACCTTTTACCCGGAATGAAGGGTGTCCTTGTCGCTTGTACTCGTGGTAAGGAAAGTAGAGCAGTAAAAGAAGCAATGGACGTGTTGAATGAGGTATACAACAAAGAATATAATTAATAGAGAGACTTGCTAAACAAAAAGAGTATTTATAGTATGCAGATAGATTGTATCCAAAAGAAGAGAAGGAAGAAAAAGAAGAAGATGACATTGAAGCGTCAATTGCTAAAGAAGTGGCAGAAATTAAAGACAGTTCATCAGATAAAAAAAGATTTGCTAATATCACAACAGGAACAGATTGCTGTAAAGAATATTTATACGTACGCATGAAAGGGTTGATCTATTTGCTAAAATATTACAATAGTGGTGTTCATTCGTGCAACAGATCCTGTGGAACCCGTCAATTTGATTCATACCATGCTGACAGATATGCATGAAAAGCAGTTGAAAAAAACGAGATATATATCAAGATATCTTCCTATACAAAAGACGTGTCATGCTAATCTACCAGAGATCATAAACAATGGTAAACAGCTATTTCCTCCTTACTTTGAGCAAAAAGATGATGAAGGCAAGCTGATAACCAAGAAGGTAAATATACATATAATTTAAAGAAATACCATGATACTAATGCTTCATTTACAGTTCGCTATTGTATGTAGAATACGTAATTGTAACAAGTTAAGCAGCAAGGATGTGATAATGGCATTAGCAGCAACTGTGCCCGAAGGACATAAAGTTGATTTAGAAAACCCAGATTATACAATCATTGTCGAAGTCTGTCAGGTAAGTTGTGTATTCCTCTCATGATTGGTACAAATGACTAACGATAATACAGACAATAGCAATGGTATCTATTGTACATGATTTTCATAAACTAAAGAAATACAATATCGAGAGTCTTTTGGGCTTAAATGATGCCAAGCAAGAACAATAAAAAATATGTAATAAACAGTTTTCATTCTTTGGCTGGTGACCTTTTTTTTTTTTTTGCTATAAAAAAAAAAGTTATTTTTAAACTTCTTTTCCCCCTCCTTTCATTTTAGATTTACCTCTTTTTAATTTCTTTATATCCTATAATGAGCTATAATGCTGGTTCAGGCATACAAGTTCCGGTAGAAGCACAAGCTACATCAGCTTTATCATCTGTGACTAATACAGTTCCAGTAAAAATCATAATATTTTTATGATCTATTCCGTTTGTCAATTTTTTATAATAGGTTACCACATCAATAGGGAATACTCAGCCAAGTACGACTTCAGATTCAATCCCTCCTACATCAACTATTCCAACTACTACAACTACTACTAGCATTTCCACTACTACTGATAATCACAGTTCAACTAGTGTAAACACGACACCTAATGATTCACAAAGCAGTACTACGACTACTTTAGGTAAATAATGCTAAGCTCTAAAGTATATGTATATATATATCTTATGTCTTTATTCTAGATCATATTACAACTTCATCTACTACTACTAGCCCACATACTATCCCCACAACGCCTAAACCAGATGGTTCGCCTACAAGCAACACTGTTACATATACTCGGAGCAGTAAAATAATCACAACCTCATCAGCTATACCTATCGTCACTGTTACCAGATCTGGTACCTCTACCTTCACAGTTGTCTCTACGTCCTATAGTATGTACACTACTTCTGTACCTACCAATACTCTTGAAACCTTGCAACAACCAGGCGTGAACTCGAGCGCCATAGCCGGTGGTGTCGTTGGTGGTGTGGCTTTTATCGTCCTGATCGGTAACAAATAAATAAAAATAAAAAAAGCTGCATAAATGTATTGGTAACGCGTGATTCGCTTCTGTATATGCAGGCATCATAGGATTTTTCGTTTTAAGAAAAAGGAATTCAAAGAAGACAACTAGAGATCAAGAAATAGATATATCTCTTCCTCCAGAAAGATACGGATCACCCACATTTATCGATAGCCGACCTACTTCTATAGCTGTTTCAAGACCTTTTATCCCAGCTTATGATCCAAGTAAAGATGATTTCAGTGTAGGACAATATAGCTATGATGGAGGATATTATACTCAACAAGAGCCTACGATAAGGAATGTACCTGATGAAGTTGATCACAACAATCGATTGTCAAGACATGTGCCTGATGAAAAGACATAAGAGAGAAAGAGGACTTTTTTATTTTTATTTTTGTCTAGTCATTATTGATGTCTTATGTAATAAAGGATTACTACAACAAGAAAGCATAACCAATGAATGTCAACAGTGGGCCTACCACTGATACCAGATGAATGTGCGATTTGGTATACTCCAATTTTACCAACGTTTCCCAAATCGTTGCCAGGCACAAATTCCTTTGGTGGTTGAATGAGTATGTGTTGATCTGCAGTTTGTATAGGTAATGGTGCCTCTGCCGTCTTGGTTACTTTTACAGTTAGCGTAGTTCTTGGAATTGCTTGAGCATGAACTGTATCTTCTACACTTTTGCTGCTCACGTCTTGTGTAAAGCTAACCATAGTACTCTCGGTTTTTGTTTTGGAATGCTTCTTTCCTTCCTTCTTATTTTTTTTATGGCCTACTTTCATTTCAGAATTTTATTATTCTTCCATATTCTGTCTACCTTTTTTTGATTTACTCTTCTTGTGCTTCTTTGTAGATTCGACCATTTGGATAAAGAAAAAGAAAAAGAAAAGGACAGAGAGAGAATTTTCTCTTTAATAAGAAAAAGAACCAGTTTGAATACGAAGAGGAGAAAAACTTTTTAGCTCACTTTGCTATTGATGATAATGACTGTAGATAGAAAAGATGTATAAAAGAGGATTATACCGTACTTGTGGCAATGTTTATCTGATTTCAGTCCGCATATTTACTTTGTATATATCTAAACCCTGTTGGAGGGAACCGTGTTCTCGACGGCGATTTCTCTAGTGAAAACCGAGGGTCTTCCTTCACCTCTCCAAATGGCC
>NW_019671954.1:51776-53991 GCF_002708625.1 Rhizopus microsporus ATCC 52813 | reverse complement strand
AAAGTATTAGAAGTTATTAATAAATAAACGCTCAAAACCTTTCAAATGTACCTGTTCACTTTATCTCTTGCGCTTTCCCAGTAGCAGTCACTATTTGTGACGCGCTTATACTTATTTAAATTGCCGAGGCTTGGGCTTTCGAATGGTGGTATGCACAAGCCGCTGTGACCATTCTACCCGTAACAATTACTAAAAACGTAGAAACACTCAAAACATTTGAAAGGTTTTGTGAGTCACTGTACCTTTCACGCCTTTTCCCCGTTGAGTCAAGGCTGGAAGGGGGTGATGACGGTGACGCATTATTAAATAGATCCGTTGAACTGAGTGGTGTTGATAGAATAGAACCACCGGTCGAAGATCGTCAGGATTTGCTGAACAAGGCGCATCTCTTCGGTCACTTTGGTGCTGAAGCAATCGTCAAATCTATTCACAGTAATGGATTTCATTGGCCTAAATTAAAAGAACAAGCTGTTGCTTTAGTTAGTAAATGCCACTTATGTCAAAAGTTCAATATAGCGAAACATGGATTTCATCCTCTTCGTCCCATCTCCTCAAACTTACCAGGTGACCACTGGGCTATTGACCTAGTAGGGCCTTTACCAACTACAAATCAAAGTAACAATTATATTTTGATCATGAGGGATATCTTTTCACGTTTTGTAATCTTACGTGCTATACCTGACAAAAAGTCTGATACGATTGTACAGCAACTAGTAAACGTATTCTGTGATTTTGGTATTCCAAAAATTGTACAATCAGACAATGGAGCTGAATTCGTCAACGACAAAATGAAACGTTTTAAAAAAGCCGTTGGTTTTGACCACAGACTTGTAACCCCATATCATCCAAGGGCGAATGGTGCAGCTGAAAACACTGTAAAAACAACCATGAATGTCCTAGAAAAAACCATCGAAGGAAATATTAACGAATGGGATAAATTCTTACCGTCAGTACAACTGTCAATAAACAATAAGACAAGTAAAAGGACGAACACACCGCCTTTTACCATAATGTTCGGTCGTAAGCTTAATGAGTTTGCTGACTACTCAAATGAGGACATTAAAAAAGAAATGACGGAAGAAGAAATACAAGAAAGAATAAAACAAATGAATGAAGTGGTATTTCCAGCAATCTACGAAAAAACCGTAGAGGTAATTAAGAAGCAAAAGAAAGACTTTGACGGAAAAAATAAATCTTTCACTTTTCCAAATGGAAGTCATGTCATGATTAAAGTCAGACAACGCACAAAATTTGGACCTAGATACACTGGGCCATATGAAGTGATCAAAATGTGTGGTATTTGGACTAATAAATGGCACATCAATAAGTCATTATACATAAAGAACAATTAAATAACCCAATTAAAATCAAGATAGATGATATCTATTTATAAATTGGGAACTCTCGCCTACGTGTGAATATTTATCACTGTGACAGTTATAAGTCTAAGAAAAATTTATTATTTAGACAACAGCTCGTCATACATCGCTATTGTCCTGTCAACACCACCCCAAATATTGGTAATCATCATAGCTGAGATAACTTTATCCGATCATTAGAAAAAGTAAAAATTGACCTCCGTATTTCATTCAATAAAGGACAACTGACTTTTAGTCTCGTTAATCATTTTGTCTATTTTACCCAAATACTTCATCTAGTCTATATATTAAAAAACTAGAATACTATGATCAAAAAGACCATGGCATATAATCTCCATTATGTGACAACAATGTGTTTAAAACACACATCTATAGTCAAACAATCAACTACGTAGTAAAAAAAGCAAACAAAAACAAATTACATTTGACAGATCAAATCATGGTATTACAAAAATGCATAAACGCATAAATCTGTGGATACAATTATCAGATTCAAAAAATAATGATCAGATAAAAGACGTCTAGCAGATTGGAAGGGGGTGATGTAGTATCCACGCTACTATTCAGTGCTTAAATACAATATCTAGAGTTGAACCTAATGCTGCTATAAGATCTGTTACACCTTAATCAAATATAGCCAACTCAGTTTAAATACCTCAGCTTCTTAATATATAATTATAGATTGTGCTATCATCTCTTTTCTTTTTACTTTATTCTAAATAAAGATACAACAAAGCCTCATCGTATTTTCTACTTTGTTAAATCTATCCAAAATCCAAATACAACAACAATAACTGGCAATTATTCGACTTCAGCTTGTTACTTTGAAACAACTG
>NW_019671954.1:16234-48271 GCF_002708625.1 Rhizopus microsporus ATCC 52813 | reverse complement strand
TTTTAGTCTGGTTAATTCTAGTCTTTATTCTTTTTAATTGATACTTCGTATTCAACAGCATGCCGTATTTACCCTATAAATACTTAATCTTGTCGTATGAGATTACTATAAATCTATACTCGAAGAATGAATAATATAAAGATACTAACAACAATACATGTCATTAACATATAACGCGACATGCCCAACTGTTATTGGTATTGTATTCAGCTTTAGTGTTATTGAAAAAAGACTATTAAGACGGTGACATGCGAATTAGATTCTTTATTCAGAAGAGCTGAATGTTATTAAATTAAGTTTGTGTGTGTGATATGTCTCGAAAATATGAAGAAGTGATAAGGGAAATATGTGTCGATGAGTCTCTATATAACCTCTTTATTGTATATTAAGACGAGAGAGAGCTCATTATTACAAACAGCGTCATTTTATATGAAGGCAGAATTTTTTTTGTAAAATTATATGAAGACAGAATTATTAAGGAACCGGTTTAATTATGGCTAATAATAGTTGGGCATGTCGCGTTATATGTTAATGACATATATTGTTGTTAGTATCTTTATATTATTCATTCTTCGAGTATAGATTTATAGTAATCTCATACGACAAGATTAAGTATTTACAGGGTAAATACGACACATGGCCCTTTAAGGTAATAATATATTAACCACTTGCGTGACTTTATACTGATTGAACATTGCTTGTAGATGCACCAATCTATACTGTAGACCCATTATGGCAGCTCCAGATAGATATCGCTTATGGAACAGGAATGTTACTGCTTGCCTCAACTACGTGCACGTCCTTCGTGAGCTTCGACGTAATGGCATGGTTCCTCATAGGTTTCGCTGGGTTGCTGTTGCTCCTACAAAACGTCGAAGAAGAGTGAACGATCAGGAGCAACCAAGAACTAGAATACGCTTAGGTGATGATTTTTCGTCCTAGTTATCGCTAAGACACATAGATGCCTTCGGGGGTAAGTTGTATACAATAATTTTCTTACATAACAAACTGTATAATTCTTTATATTCTCCCCTTATTACTTATCACTCTCATTTGTATGCCGTCTTCTTTTGCATGCATTTTATTTTTAACCTTTGCATAAATACTTTTTTTATGCATCAATCATTTTTTTCACACACGCCATAATTTTATCCTCTCTGAAATTTATTTTTAATGAAACAGTAGATTCGGCTGTGACTTCTAAGTTGTGGTGACAATTTAATGCTCCCTGTGTAAAACCGACAATGCTCAACCATATTTTCTGCAAGCTTCTTTCAACTCTTAAAAATGTTTGGTGTAAAGGACTTTATGGGCAAACCAGCACCTCCAAATTATGTAGCAGGCCTTGGTCGTGGCGCTACAGGTTTTACTACAAGATCAGATATTGGTCCTGCAAGAGAATCTGGTATAGAAGCGTATGTAATGATTTATTAGTCGTCGTTCACTCGCTCATTGCTTATATAGTGATCCCTTGCTTAGCACTGGAAAAGAAGAAGGCGATGATGATGATGAAAGGTACCAAGATCCTGATAACGAAATCGGTTTGTTTTCTACAGCACCTTATGAAGAAGACGATGAGGAGGCCGACAGAGTATGGGACATGATTGATGCCAAGATGGATGAACGACGCAAAGCACGGAGAGAAGCAAGAGAACGGGAGGAACTTGCTCGTTACCGACGAGAAAGGCCCAAGATTTCTCAACAGTTTGCAGATTTGAAGAGACAGCTTGCAACTATCGATGAATCCGAATGGGCTGCTATCCCGGAAGTTGGCGATCTTGTAGGAAAGAATCGCAGAAAGAACAAATTACCAGACAGATACATTCCTTTACCAGACACAATGATTGCAGCTGCAAGAGAAAAGTCGCAATATGAGACCAGCTTGGATGCCACCGAACAAAAAATAGGTGGTATAGTCTCTTCAGCTGTAAAAGGGGCAGATGCAGACGATGGCATGTTGACGAACTTTAGAGAAATTGGTCAAGCGAGAGATAAGGTTTTGGGATTAAAGCTAGATCAAGTATCAGACTCAGTGTCAGGAAGCACTACTGTAGATCCAAAAGGGTATCTAACGGACCTTAACAGTGTGGTCATAAAGAGTGATGCAGAAATTGGCGACATCAAAAAGGCTCGCTTGCTACTGAATTCAGTTATTACAACAAACCCGAAACATGCACCTGGTTGGATTGCAGCTGCTCGTTTGGAAGAAGTAGCAGGCAGACCTGTTCATGCTAGAAATATTATTGCTAAAGGATGTGAGCAATGTCCTAAAAATGAAGACGTTTGGCTTGAAGCTGCTCGCCTAAATACTGTAGAAAACGCAAAAATCATACTAGGCGATGCCGTCCGCCATCTTCCGCAGTCTGTTAAAATTTGGCTTAAAGCTGTATCACTTGAAACAGAGAACAAAGCAAAAAAGAAAGTATTACGCCGCGCTCTTGAATTTATTCCAAATTCTGTTAAACTTTGGCGTGCAGCTGTCAATATGGAAGAAAATCCCAAAGATGCTAAGGTATTACTCTCTCGTGCTGTGGAGCTTGTGCCATTGAGTGTCGACCTTTGGCTAGCTCTTGCTCGACTGGAAACATACGAAAATGCCCAAAAGGTACTGAATAAAGCACGCGCTGCTATACCTACTAGCCATGAGATTTGGGTTGCTGCAGCTCGCCTTCAGGAAGAATATGGCAAGTCTGATATGGTAGATATCATCATTACTCGAGCAGTAGAAATGCTTGCCCAAGCAGGTGTATTATTAGATCGCGAACAATGGCTTTCAGAAGCCGAAAAATGTGAAAGCAATGGATCTGTGTTAACTTGTCAGGCTATTGTTAGAGCTACTATTGGAATGGGCGTGGAAGAAGAGGACCGACAGTCAACTTGGATGGAAGATGCTGAAAGATGTATTGCACATAATTCTATACAGACAGCTCGTGCTATCTATGCACATGCCTTAAAAGTGTTTCCGGGTAAAGCATCTATTTGGCAACAAGCTGCCTATCTTGAGAAGAGTCATGGTACGCCTGAAAGCCTTGAAGAATTATTACAACGTGCTGTCAAATACTGCCCTCAAGCCGAAGTCTTGTGGCTTATGGGCGCAAAAGAAAAATGGATGGCTGGCGATGTTGAGAGTGCTCGTGCCATCCTAGAGGAGGCATTTCGAGCAAATCCCAACAGCGAACAAATCTGGTTGGCTGCAGTCAAGGTAGAAAGTGAAAGCGAAGAATATGATCGTGCAAGAAAGCTATTGGAATTAGCCAGAAAGGAATCAGGAACTGCACGTGTGTGGATGAAGTCTGTTATGTTGGAAAGACAGATGAAAGATTATGAGCAATGTAGCAGATTGTTAGATGAAGCACTTGCCAAATTCCCTACGTTTGATAAGCTTTGGATGATTAAAGGACAATTGGAAGATACACAAGGAAATACAGCAAAAGCAAGGGAAACGTACAATCAAGCTGTAAAGAATTGCCCCAAGAGCGTTACTCTCTGGATTCTTCTGGCTTTGTTGGAAGAAAAATTGAAAATGGTTACCAAAGCTCGCGCTTCATTGGAAAAGGCACGTTTCCTAAATCCAAAGAATCCTGATTTATGGGTTCAAGCTATTCGGATTGAAAAGCGTAATAACAATGTGAATGTGGCCAAGTCATTGGCAGCCAAGGCACTGCAAGAATGCCCAACTTCGGGATCTATCTGGACAGAGATTATCTACATGGAAGCAAGACCACAGCGAAAAGCCCGTAGTGTAGATGCGTTAAAGAAATGTGAACACGATCCAATAATAGTTACGACTGTAGCTCGTTTATTCTGGGCGGATCGCAAGATTGAGAAAGCAAGGAACTGGTTTCAAAAGGCAGTACAGATCGACCCTGATCAAGGAGATTCTTATGCATGGTGGTATAAATTTGAATTACAGCATGGGACAAAAGAGCAGCAAGATATTGTAATTAAACGCTGTGTTGCATCTGAGCCACGCCATGGGGAATGCTGGCAATCTGTAGCAAAAGATGTATCAAATGTAGGGAAAAAGACAGAAGATATATTAAAACTGTGTGCACAGAAATTGGAGGTTCTAAAATAAAATCATAGCAAAATCATTGTTTTTTGTGATCTACAACAATAATGGGTGACATCAGCTCGAGTTCTTGCTTTTCTAATTCACTAGCAGGCTTCTCCATTTCCATGTAGTCAGCGATTAATAGACCAACAGCTGAGAAAGCCATTCCTCCTGTATGGATATATATATATCAATCAGTTAGACGCTCAACATAAAAGTGCATAAACTTACCAAGACCAAGATACATTCTGGTTCTTGGTGACAAAGCCTTATAAGATTTCCATAAGCTCTTTCTTTGCATGTGTAAAAGAAAAATAAAACTAAAACGTCACACGGCCATTTCTTTCTTTTAATACACTGCAAATGAAACTCGCCGTGCTCATTTTGTTTTTTAAGTAAACTTTATGCTGTTTAAGCATTCATTAGCTGTTAACCTTTGCCCAGATATTCATTTTGTATAGCTATGCACGAAAGGCGAACACCTCCTTTTGGAATAGTAGAAGATAGCAATAGACGCTTAGGAAACTATACACACTCTCATGAAACTGTAAATAAGTCAACCTATTCTTGTTATTCGATAGGAGAATGCGAAGTATGTTCACCTCTCGAAAAGGTAAACAGTAATAACAATATCATTTAGCCAAAGCACATATAACTTTTAAATATAGAAAACGCAGCCCTATTGTAGTGAATTTGGTAATAAACAAGCAGTGCGCTGTGAGTGGGATGATCCCGAACTAGCCGATAGGAAAAGCCAAACAATGATATATGACGACGACTCTATATCTTTACCATCGTTCCAATCATGCCCAAGAGTAAAAATGATTGAACAAAAGCGACTCATTCGATTTGAGGTAATATGGTAACGACTTCAGTTTGTGGAAGACTAACTCTTAGTAGGTCACTGTTATTTTGACTGCCATAGTGTCTATAACCATATTTATCTGGAGACAGAAAAAGATCACTCAAGAGCAATACCAAAGACTAGCCAAAAGAATTGGGGTCACAATTATATAGAAGTGTATTTGTTTATTGT
Source organism: Rhizopus microsporus ATCC 52813 (assembly GCF_002708625.1). NCBI lineage: Eukaryota > Fungi > Mucoromycota > Mucoromycetes > Mucorales > Rhizopodaceae > Rhizopus > Rhizopus microsporus. The sequence continues at coordinate 43,181 of NW_019671954.1, read as the reverse complement.
CATCAGTATTTCATTCTTCCACGTTGAATGAAATAAAAAGGAAGCATGATCTAGTCCTTTCATAACGGCTGAATCTATGCCTTGACGATTTAGATAATCATTTACGCGTAATGAATTGACTATATTATCCTTTTCTGATAAGTAAACTTTGGTATTCTCTGGCATCGTAACTGAACAATTAGACGCATGACGATGATGAGATGCTACAAATAGAATAATTTGATACCAGTGGAAATGTCTAGAAATGTAATACGAAATATACAATTCACTTGAAGCAAAGTATTTAACCACACACTGTATCATAAGGTCAGATACAAACTCAATGTAATATCTGTGCTTACCTCAGCGGCTGTCTTGGGTGTTCTGTATACAAAGTTAAGACAGCTAAAATACAAAGGAGTTAGTATATCAGTAGTAACATCATCGGTTAAACCTACATGTCGTTATAATGCAGCATGAAGCAGATGGGATCTATAAATACTGTACTAGCTACACTTTTAGGGATATACTTGATGGCCCATGATATGACCGATGTACCAAGAGAATGACCAACAAAGACAGCATCAGTACAGCCATGTCTTTGTAACATCTGCTGAATATCTCTCACTGTTTCTTGCGCTGTTGGCACTTCTTCCACACAATTCATTGCAACAAACGGTAATTCAATAAAAAAGATAGGAGCATCCAGTGTAACCAATTTAGCAACAAGTGTAATATAGCACATAAGACCACCACCAATTCCATGGATAAAGACAATAGGTTTCTTTCTACGATTTCCATCACGGAACCAATAAGGAACTTTTTCTGGGCCGATATGACTACTAGGATAAGGAGATTGTTGTGGATCCATCAAACTCCAAATAGTTGATCTATTCTCTGGACCAAACCTCTTCATGCCCCATAAAAATTGACAAACAAAGCCAAATATGTTTGTGAGAAACAGCACAAGTACGTAAAAGGCAAGCGGCCTATGATAAGCAAGTAACGGATCCAAAGTGAGCCGATAGGCAACCACATCTTCATTGTACCCTTCTTTAAGCTTGATATGAAATTTATTTTCAAAGTCATTAATCATTTCGTGCAGTTCTTGTATTGCTGATTCATCTTGTAAAACGCTCTCCAAAGGTAAATTAAAAAATGCCCAAGATAGCCTAGGACAAAAAAAAAATGAATATACAAATGTAGATAATTAAACACTGAATACCATTCGGCCAAATTATCTCTATAAATATCTTTAAATTTTGGATGCTTGGCTGGATCATTAGCCAAGGTAAACCAGCCAGGTAACCAAGTGTCAGCTTGATCGATGGCTTCAAGACAAAGCGTATACACATCACTTCTCTCTCGCGGTGTTGGGGCAATGTCTGACGTCAATTTTTGCATTCTATTATGGGTAATTTGAAAATAGATATAAAACATAAGCTCGCATCCAAACCAATAATGTATGAATGTGTCAATGGAAGAGTGAATAGTAAAAAGTTTCTGCTCTGTGGCTACATAATAAATATAATAGAAAAATGAAAATGGTGCGATAGATGACTGTAAGATGGCTATTATGTGAATGATTCCCCTAGCAATGGCTGAATCTGGTATCATAGTTACTGGTTACAAGAAGAGCTGTCAAATTAGAACATAACAATTTTTTATATAGTAAATAATTTTCACATGTCACGCATCAAACCCCAATCAAAAAAATAAAAACCCGAGTTGGTTACCGCATAAAGATATTCAAATGATTCCAACAATGAAAAGAGTGAATAAAAAAGGTTGCTGTGATTGACAACAAGATAAGTTAGTAACACAAATAAACGAATGCTTTGCCAATGTTTACCTCATGCCATTTTATGGACCGACTCATATTTTTAACATGGATGGGGTAAATCCTATTTAGGTGAAACAAGGCTTGATTCTAGTATGTTACTTTGGTAGCCAAAAAAGACAACAATTTTCTTATCTATTGAATGTAATGCAAAATAATTGTAGACAATATATTTGCCCTTATCTGCTTCTTACCGGACATAAAATATGTAAAAAGAACTAACGCATAGCGGATCAAGGCATTGAGGATTGTATTTATGCTCATATAAGATTGAGCAAATAGTTGACCATTGACAAGTCCAGAATAAAGAAAGTATCTCAAAGGGAGACAGCACGGAATGTGACAGGTCCGGATATAAAAGAATAATTCCAATAGATTATAAGTCTATGGTTGATTCAAAGACATTCAAAAGGAGTGACAGTGGCTTGTCAAATAAAAGTATTACATTTTGTTTTCTTATAGCATGCCTCTAATACGTTTTACAATTCGTCTATTTGGTGGAATGAAGTATGCTCAAGTTAATGTAGAGCATGGGATGATGTCTGACACTAACACTCTTATCTTCAGCCCTTGATGCTATTAATATCAATGTCCATTTTGTACCATTTTACATGTGAACGAGGGGAGTCCTTAAAGATTTATTTCTACATATAAGTAACCTTGGTACCCATTTTGATGGTCTGCCAAAGTTTTTCCAAGACAAGAGACAGTCTTCCCCTTTTTCTTAAAAGAGTTAAAAATGCAAATATAAATAATAGAGCGGCTGTATAGGAAGCAATGCCTTTCGCTGATATCTGATTTATCCAATGCTTGATCACAATAACCTGCCTTGCTCTTTCATTACTTATAGCTATCTTGCCGTCGACGATTGTATTGTTAGAGCTAGTTTCATTTTCTTTACTGCTATTAACAACAGTACTCTCTTCTTTAACCCCCTCTTTCTCTAAAAAGTCCACCTCTTTCACTTTTATCTCTTTCTTCTTTTTTTCTTCCTCTTTTTCCTTTCTCTCATTCTCTAATGCTACTATCCTTGTTCTTTCTTCTTCTTCTTTTAATTTCTTTTGAGTCTCTAATAGTTCTTTATGTTCCTTGATAGATAATTTGAGCGACTATAGTTTTTTTTTAAGGAAAAAAATTATGTAATAAGCTTCACACTCTTTTTACCTCCAGTTTAGTTCCAGTTAGAATCGAGTTATATTCAAGAAAGCTCTCTGCAGTTTCAAAATCATACAGGCCAGGTAGGATACGAATGATATATAGCTCAACGATCTTATTATATGCATATGATATACGATCATCGTCATTTTCGATTTGTTGTGATATATGATCAAGAATCGCATCTGAGAGACTATAAAGCCATTCCTCTGCCACAACTTTCGCACAGCTGTATTGCTGCAGGTTAACATCCATACTTATCCTACATTCTAAATATGAATATATGAATTACGTTTTCTTATTTATTTACCTACATTGTAGAAACTAATCCTGGATCAACAGAGTGTATTCCTCCATGTCCTTCTTTTACTTTATTCCATATACAAAAGCAGGCATCTTGTAGGCTACCAACTTTTTCGAATCCAGGCAACTTGACTAAGCTATTAAACTTGGAATCCTTGAGTAGAATTGCTAATATATTCAAGTACAGAGTCCATATATTCATTCTTAGGGTTTCAGCATTAGCATTTTGATAGTTGCTAGATAAGGCAGCGATTGCCTTATTACAGTTATTTATTGCTGTAATATGCTTCTTCAAGAGGAAAGAGCGAAGCGCCTTATTATACAATTCCTCTGCAGACATATTCAGTTTGAAAATAGAAAGAAGGATATAAAAAAGGTCTGCCTATCTTTAATGCAGGGCATAGCCAATGAGAATAATTTTTGGCAAGTTTTATTTCTTACAAATTTATTTCTTACAAATTTCACAGAGGCCAGTTCTAGCTTGTAACACATGCCGTCTTATTGGAGACGAGGTGTCACCGTCCACAATGGTTCGTCATAAGAAATATATTTCTTTAAATCATCGCCTCCGCATTATGGTATTATGTCAGCTACAGATCAATACTGGATTGGTCTATAAAAATCATTAAATAAAATGCACTGAGAGTCATCAACTCGAGCAAGTTAAAGAACATTAAGGCTTCAAACCCCAAGACTATACAAGTAAGGTAAGTATGTCCTTTATACTTTTTGGATATATTGTGGATGATCAAGGTACTTTTCTTTAATCAGTAATGGTTCCAGAAACTAAAGTCTAAAATATATACGACAAGACAATTTTTTTATTTATTAAACCCAAATGAGCACATAGTATTTTTATATTAATTTTGCCCGGGCCAGTTCAAAGAATAAAAGAAGTATCTAAAAACTCCTCTGGGCTTGAAGAAAGGCACAGAGAAGCGGATCTCAGGAAGGGAGGCTATTAAGAGAACAGTAAATGGAGCTCATGCCTTTTTGATGGAAAAGAACTCAGGGAGTTCGTTACGATCAATATATCCTTTGTTAGCGAAGAACTTAGCTACAGCCCGCTTGACAGAACCTTTAAGGTAATCGAGAACATGAAGGATACAACACAGAAACAGACCATGCGCGACGCTTGTCCTGTTCGCTTCGTCCCAGTCACTGTAATCGAGATTACGAAGATCCAAGGGATCTGTAGGATCGTAATCATCCCGTATAGGAATCTCAAATTCTTTTAATTATGAACAGAATTCAGCTTCATAATCATTATAAATTAAGAGGGCAACAAGATGGCGATCGGGATAATGGATGCTGAGGACACGGCGGGTGTTGATGCTCAGTTGTCGCAGACGAGAGCGTAGTTGACCTATAGGAAGGCGGCGGCGTAGAGGCAGATATAGGAACTTGTAGCCATGATTGGCGGAACGAACGCTGAAGGTGCGAGCAGCAGCCATTTGAATAGGAAGGAGCGTGGAATCTTTAAGATTGGCAGCTTTCTGAAGAGGAGAGAGCCTAAATCGGGAGACGAAGAACGTTTCTGAGGAGGCTTGGATTACAATGGGAATTCGGATGCCGGCGAAGGAGATGTCAGTGGAGAGGATACTGGCAGAGAGGAGACCAAAGTGGAAGCGGGTTCCTTAGGAGCATCAACATTGGATGCGTGAGCTAATCGCTCAAGGAGGGAGGCGTTTTGTTATTTGAGTCGGGTGATTTCAGCTTTAGCTGCAGCGAGTTCTGCTTGTAATTGCTTTACAGTTGGCATGCACCAAGTCTGCTGCTGTGGATATCTTTCCAAATAAGGCAAGAATCTATAGAAAGTGATGGAAAGCTCTAAATATATACAATTAAAGAAAATAAAATACTGCTATGGGCGCATTGAAATAATATAATTTCGTCCCACCTGACCATATAAAAAAAAAGTACATAGAGTCTAAATACCCTTTTGAGATCAAAGGAGGAATAAGGAAGGAAAGAAGCGAAGGAAACGAAGAAGGATTAGGTCGACATATGCTGAGAGGAGAGAAAAGGAAGAGGAAGCCATTGGAAGCGACTGTTATACACTTTTTCCATAAATTATTCGCACACATTACAAGATCAATAACAATTCACTTTAGTTGATTTTCTATGTCTTCTTTATTGTTTAAAAGACAACATTTAATAATATATAAAATGAGCTTGATATTTTTGAGTATAAGATAGATGTGGTCAAGACTTTATAACAAAATGAAATGTTGTTGGAGCCTTAATATAAATAGTCTGACCTTGGCTTCTTTTTCTTCTTTGGACCAAAAAGTAAGGCCAACTATTCCCTAGCTAGCCCCAAAGTATGTTATATTCTTTACTCTTGTAAGAAACTGGTGTATAGTATTATAGATTATAAATCGAAAACAGTACCAATTCTAGCTGGAGGTAGTTTGGTTCTTACCAAGCCTTGGTCCCATCCACTCTCTCTCTTGCTCTCCTTCTTTCTTTCTTTCTTTCTTTCTTTGCTCTTTCCGGGCTGGTTATCGGTGGCCCATCAATAATACATTTTGGGTAGGATATTCATAATATTACTCACTTTTCCTGCTTCTTTTTCTCTTATAAATCCTCTTATTTATAATGTAAGTACTTAATATCAATTTAATAACTGATTCATTAATCATTTCTTTTATATTTCATTCTTTTACTTCTGAAAGGCTCTCTTATTATCATTATTCGTTGTCTCATCTGTTTTCTGAATTATCCTTTTCTATCAGTGTGCGAATAAATTGTACTAACAGGCTGGAAATAACTAATTTTTTTGACAACAGTGCCTTATATTCTGTTGATTATCCTACTATCATTAAAAAGTGAATTATTACCTTTACTAATTGTTTCTTTGGATCAACTATGAAAGAAAAGGCATAGCTGTTCCCTTGCAAAAAGAACTACTGAAAAGATAAAACGAATGTGTAGGCGATCAAGAGGAGTAAGCTGAAATTGCCTATGTAAAGTACTTTGCAAATCAGATATTGGCTCTGTAGCTGGGCCAAAGCAAGCAGAGCATATACCATCCCCAAGGGTCAATCATGTAATATAGTATAGAATCACTTACACTTTTTTCATAAATTATTCGCACATCGATTAGCAATTACACTTTGTTGGTTATCAATCTTTGCTTTATTATTAAGAAGACAATATTTAATACATAAAATGAGCTTGATATTTTTGAGATAAAAGATAAATGTGGCCAACACTATAAGTAACATGTAACTGATTTACTAATCATTCTTTTGCTTCGTTTATTCTTTGTTCTCTGAAATTAGCATTTTTCTATCAGTGTAATTTCTGAATAAAGCGTAAATTAGAGTAAAAAAAACACTACGAATATTCTCCTATTATCTATGAATACTAATGAACATCTCAGCTCGTCAAGAAATATAACTAAAAGGTATAAATTGTTACCTTGGATAAAGGAGTAAAGTGGTATGAATATAATGTAATGAATGTTCTACAAACATACATGATTTGTTACACGCACTTGATTCTTTTATAAAAATAATTTTATCTGAAATTAAAGAAAAACGTGTTTTCTCATTTCTCGCTTTATTATTTTATGTTGAATATACCATGTCTATAAAAACAAGACACAGCTCAATAGACGCTTTAAGGGAACGATATCAAAAAGCAAGACAATGGGCTGTGGATAACGGCACTTTATCCACATCCCCTACAGTGACTACTGTTTATGAAGAAGAAGAACATGAAAAGAGTGAAGAGGATGAAAGAGAAGAAGAGAAAGAAGAAGAAGAAGACGATAATAATTCAATCTATTCTTCTTCATCCAGCATTCCTGATGAAGATATTAACTTTGACTTGGTCTATGCCCTTCATACATTTGTAGCAACAGTAGATGGACAAGCATCAGTCATCAAAGGGGATGCAATGACTTTATTGGATGATACAAACTCATATTGGTGGCTAGTTAGAGCCTTAAAGACATCTGAAGTTGGATACATTCCAGCTGAAAATATTGAAGTAGTGTAGCTATTGAGTAATAACGAGTTTTATACACTTTTAACGGTTTATTATTGTCGATTTTTATATGTATTTTATAGACACCATTTGAAAGGTTGGCTAGACTAAACAAACACCGTAATGTTGAAGTAGGTAAAGTCCACACTATTCATACTGAATATTAATGTTTGTGTATAAGGTGACTTCAATTGCCCGTTTACCAGATCATGTGTCAAATAACAGTAATAAACAGCCAAAAAAGAAGAAAGTTAAATTATCAAAAGAGCTTGCATGTCAGCTGCAAATTATTCTAACAGATGAAGATAATGATAGCTCATATGAACAAGTATTTGAACACTGGGAGGAAGTAATGTCAATTAATTCAGCATTAAGTACTGATAACACGGATGTGGATGATATTACTCAAAGTAGTATCAGTAGTAGTAATAGTGATAACGATGACGATGATGATGATGATGACGATGAAGACGAACAAACCATCAAGACAGCATCTACATTAGTACTTAATCCCGAGCTAAATAGATCCATTCATTTAATTCAAGAAGAAGAAGACAGTCGTGCAACAAGAGAAAGTAACAAAAGTAATAAGCCATTACCACTCCTTCAGTTTGATGATCCAAAGAAAGATGTACAACGACAACAACAACAACAACAACAACAAAAATCCGTGACAGGATTGAAAAGACTATTCTCCATTGGAAATAGCAATAGTAAAAAGGATAAAATAGAGGAACAATTTGTTGAAAATAGACAATATCATGTATTACGTATATTTGCTGGAAACATTAATGTTGGTGCCATGTTTGCAACTGTGGCTGTTACGCCTGATATGAATGCAGATCAGTTGTTAAAATTAGCCTTACAAAAGTTTCATATACCCTTATTAACAGACAAATCAAATATCATCGAATATTATCTGACTGTAAAATCAATGGATAGTGGTAAGATGATACACATGCATTTTTATAATAATTACTAATGGCGCTATAGATGAGCTTACTCTATTGCCTCAAGATAAACCATTAGCCATTTTCGAGTCTCTTAGTGATCACCTTACTACGCCCATGCCGTCCTTAACATCTATCAAAAAGTTGTCTATTGAACAGCCCACCATCAAAGTAACTCGTGTTGGTGTATCTAAAGCAAGGCAACGTGCAAAAGCTCATTTTGGAGAAGATTCTGTCATACGGTTTTCGTTGCACAAGAGGATCAAGCGCTCTATTGATGGACAGGTTTATGTAAAAATATCATATTATGTAGACAATGACAATATAAAAAGAGGATCCGTGTTAAGGAAAAGTAGCTTACTACGAAAAGATGTTCACCCAAAAAAGTTCTTAAAGAAGGAAAGAATCGACAAGCTGGTAGCCACTTCAAGTTTAACTAGGATATCTGATTTGATTATTACTGCTCTAGAAAAATTTCACTTGAAAGATCAAGACTACAGCATGTATTATATGGCCGTATTGATAAATGGCCGCAGCGGTAAGATGTAAAATATCCCCCTCTCTTTTTCAACAATCTCACATCGTTTCTATTTACTACAGAGAAAATATTGCCTATGGACAGATCATTAGTTGATATACTTAATGATTCTGAACTCATTCCAAAAGGAACAACAGAAAAATCATTCATTTTACATAAAAAGGAACCGACGCAATCTGCTGGTGTAAGTGACCTTTCATATGATAGTAATCGACGTTCTGTGGTTCGCAAACTACTAAAACAACAAGATAATAACCATAAATATGGTCTGTCAAGTACTGAAACTGTCATAAAGAGGTTGGATGAAGCCATCCAGTCACTCGAACATGATAAAAAGCAAATATCTCCAAAAGTGGCACCAACTAGATCAAATAGTTTATCAGCCTATTATGATAAAAAATACTCAAATGATTGTAAATACATGCATTATTTAATTATGCGTCCTAATTATTTTTTTTAATAGTCAAAAGAAGCTTACCTACACGGTCTTCTTCGCTAAAATTAAGTGGTGATGCGTTTGATAGTTTACAAGATAGCGATCTTTCCAACATGGATGATCTGGAACTAGTAAGTAAAATAACATAATATTGATGTTGTATATTAATATACTTTATCAGGAAATACAACGTATAGCTACATCATCATAATTATCATTATAGACAACCTCTGTACACTATTATACTACTATCATTATGATTATTATATTATCCTTCTATACATATAACACACATAAATAAAACTCATTAATTAAAACTCAGTAGGGCTTTTATTCCTTAAAAAGGACATTGCTGAGTCAAAGAGGGTTATTTTATAAAGCAGTCTTCATCTTTCCTGAACTAAAGGAAAGTATGTTTAGTCTACAGTAATCTCTGCTCATTTTGGCTGAACAGAACTTGATCAACATTGGTCATCCAATTAACTTCTTAATAAATACAAAATAGAAAATGTTGTCCATTATTTATCTTAGGAAGAACATCACTATAATATGTGTATTAATACAAGACATATCAAATAAAGAAGGTATTTATAATGAATGAATAGGAATGGCCTTTCTATACCATCTCCTTCTTCTTGTCAATGTCTTTGTATTATCGATCTGTCCGTTAGTCCCCGCTTTATGTAATTCTGATGCTCCAACAGGATTAGACCACTTATGATCAGAGTACACCCAGCCATCCTGATCACAATCAACTGTCATCTATAGAACACAGTTAATAATAGTTGATTTCAGAAAGAACCAAACTTACTACTGCTCGTGCATTTCAGTATAAATAGATTGTAAAACGAAGGTTATTTGAATATGAGCACAACAGCAACTAATCTCTCTAACTTACCTATACCAAGCACGTCGTCTATCCACGGTCCTATTGCATCCAGACACCAGTCATCCTTTGTCCAAGTATAATGCGCTGGTGGAGGAATATCTTCTTTTGGCGGCAGTGGCTCTAATCCAGTGATGTTTGACCAAGCTGCTCTTTCTGATCTCAGCATCTACAGCACAATTCAGTACAGTCTATAATATTTTGTTTCTTCATACAGACCTGTGATGTATAACCCGTGCCTGCCCACCACCTTTGGTTCTCATAAACGGAAACCTCGATAGGCTTTCGTTCAGAAGTTGATGTACGAAGAGCCAATTTTTGAATAATATCTATACATGTTTGCAATAGTTCAACAAGGAAAAGTAAAACAACTTCCATAAAGCTTCCGATCCAGGTCTTGTTAAACAAAATCAAGAGTCCAGCCATCATGATAAGATATCTCCCAATATAAAAAAACATGAGTGAAGTAAATGCACTTGAAGCAAGCAAGATTCTATAAGCTGACTTATTAAGACTGACATGATGAAGATGATATGCTATGTTGTCATAGAGGCGAATGAAGAAAATGAAGGTATGTTGCATTTGCTCCAGATTTCTGTAATATTCAATTGTATTTTCATTATATCGAGGAGCGAGTACCTGTGATGCATGCTCCTGCGGCCTTGTTCCGACTTTAATATATAATACACATACTGGAAAAAAAGGCACTAATAGTAGAGTCCTTGGGTATATACCTAAAAGGTAAACTTTGTATCAGCTGTAAAGTAAGATATAGGTGCCCTTACATGTAGATATCCAAAACAGAGAAACGAGTAAAGAATGTAGACTGTTTTTCCAGCAATAAATATCATAGACAAATTCGCCCAAGTAGAAAAACGCTCTTGATCTCGCGACAAGTCGTGTGAACGCCTTGGCTGTTGCCTGTGGGCTCATGCCATCCGTGTCTCCGAGAGCGTTTATCTTTTGAAGGTGCTGTTTTAATGATTTTCGATAGGATCTATTGTTGCTTAGTAAGGTGGGAGATTTCAATGGTTCATCCAGATTTTTCATCGAACGAGATGGTTGTATATCGTCATACATATTGTTGGTTGACCTTGGTTTTCGACCGATACTGCCAGTATCATCGTCTAAATAGCGTAGACTGTCGAGTGAAGGTCTGGCTTTATTAGTTGAATACTTTGAAACAGAGTCTGGCTCAGAATCAGTAACAGAAAGACTATCTGGACTCCAACGTCTGGTTGGTCTACACTGGATGACTTTATCGCTACAAGTAAGGTGGCAGTTATAACCACATTCTAAAAAGCAATTAGATAATATATTTACGAACAATTAGAGGACATACCCGAGCATTGCACACCTTGTCTTGCTAAGCCCCATAGCAGCTTACCACAATAGTCGCAGTAGACTAGACCTTGAAAGTTTTTTTCACTAAACAAGTGATATTTCAATGGTTGTATCATTGTCTATTTTATGAAAAGAAAAAAAGAAAAAAGAAAAATACACATAAACTTCCACGTGAAAGAGAAAAAAAAAAAAAAAAAGACTGTAGCAGTTTTGTGTGAACTAAATTAAGCAGGGTATTAGTGTGGAGGAAGGGTAACTTGGTTACCCATACAAAACCACTACAAAGGTCGTCCAACAAATCATAGTCTTTGATAGGAATCATAACGTATTTATGCAATTGAAAGAGAGAAAGCATTACAATGCTCAATAAACAATAAAAATAACATTCTCTCAGACAAATGTTTTATTTAAAGGGTATCAAGACTAGAAAGCGCTTTTTACGGTAAAAAGCATAACGATCGCACCAAAGACAACCAGGATAACAGATATGATATCTAACCACCAAGCACTACTGACAAGAGGCATCTTATTATCTACTAAAGGCACTGATCGTCTTAACCATGCAGGATGAAAGACAGCAATATAGGCAAATCCAGGTATAATATAAGCCAAGAAAGAAGAAGCAATACCACCAACAAGGGAATATACTTTTCCGAGAGAACGAATTTGGACACCGCATACCAAAAAGAAGGCAAACAAGATGACTGTAATGCCATAGTGTTGTAAAGCAGTTGGTTGGCGATCTACAGTCTCAAAGCCGATCGTTTTTTGCACGGCGTCTCTTGCAGGATAAAACGCCATACTATCAAAAAGGTTATCAGAGTTCATAAGATCAACATTTGTATCAACTTACGGAACTGTCAAGACCATAGATAGACCTAGTGCCAATCTACCTATATTGATAATGTTGTCATCGGCAGGAAAATTACTAAATATATTGGAAGAGACATCTTGACCAAAGCTTAGATAGCCAATAGCAGCAAATGTGATCGAAATGGTCCAACTCATAAGGGTGGATACGATGGAGGAAAGCTTCCAGGCTGATGTTGATTGGTTTTTTTGGGACAAATAGTTTGAAAATGCCACTTGTGAACAAACAAAGGCAAATGACATGATGCCTGCGGCCGCAATAGGATCCTTACCCAGTCTGAATATTGGTGCCTCATGATCTGGTGCATAGGCTGGTGCCCTTATCAAGACAGATAAAATCATAATGGGCAGTAAGAGTACAGCAAAGGCAGACCATTTTGCCAGTGCACCAATCGATCTAAACAGATTAAGGGGGAATATCTGGAAATAAGGATGTGAGCGACACTGAGAAGGTATATTAATTTTTTGCTTACCACAAATATGGAGACTACCACTGTAACAATGGTCCTATCAGCCAGCAGTGGGTATCTAGGGAAATAAAGACCCAGCAGGATGGGTATGGTATCCGCAACAACTGTGTGAATAGATTAGTACAAAGATAAGAGTAAGAATGCAACTTACGTATAAAATAGCTAATAACACTTCCAGCGCTTTGTATAAAAAGCATTAAATTCAGCATATGGTATCCAAATCGACCCATTGCTACTTCAGCAAGGGAAGCAAAGTTAAATATTTGACTCTTTTGACCTGTTAGAATAAGGGAGTAAACAGCTGCAAAGGTCAATAGGCCAACAAAGATAGATATGGTTATGCCAAGGGTGAAACCAGAAAGGAATAAAGCAAAAGGTAAACCGATAACACCGGAGCCGACAGTAGCATTAACAATGTTCAGTGATACCTCAAAGATTGATCTTGTACCATAACCAGGTTTACTCGACTGCAACAGATCTAAATCTTCTATAATGATTTCATCAGCAGGGATTGTACCATAGTTTGGCACTTGTTCTATATCTAAGCTCATGAAATGAAAAGAAAAAAGAAAAAAAGGAGGAGAGAGGAAGAGAGCCATCCTATTTTCTTTTATCAAAAAGGAAGCCACATACGGAATATATTTTTAATCTCAGAAAACACCTTTTATTCAAAAAAGAAATGTATTGTGCAGTCAAGCGAGCTACAAACACCGCTGTCGATGACTCTACTCTACATATCAGTAGTATATATCATAATGTAATGCTATAGTTGTCTATTATTCACAACAAATTGTTGGTAACATTCTGATTTGTAAAGACGCCATCATTTTTCTTTTTTTCGTCATTTCTTTCAGCGCCAGATAAAAAAATGATGAAGTCGATTGAAAGTACAGAAAGGTCATGCTTCAAATGAAATAATATGCGTAGAAAAGAGAGCCAGCAAGATCAGCGACCGTAATCTTTACAAGGTGATTTCAGTGAATTTTATCAGCAAGTGCAAAAATTGTCGGTTGTTAGTCATCAAAAGAATGACAAGGGAGGAAGTGTATCTTCTCATATTTTCGTTGACTCAACAATAAATTAACAAATAAAAAAGCTCCTTTGTCAATTTCTTTAGTGTAACTTTATGAATATGGACAACATTTGATGGCTTTAGAATATGATTTTTATCATATCAGAACTGCTGACTCGCTTTAGGATAAACACGAGGACACTGTATCTTCTACAGCATCAAAATATTGTTTAATGTTCTTAATTTGATCAACAGTTGATAAGCTTTACATAATGATAATACCTACTGGAACTGTGGCTATATAGATTTGATTTTGTATAGATGAGATATGCTGATTGAAGATATATAAGTCCTCATTAACAAACAAAGCAGTGCTTACAAGGACATAGGTGAGGATAGAGGAATAAAGAAACACTAATAAACGGCTAACGCATATGACTTGAGCTGCAATACCAGATAGTTACTGTGAGTGAAAATTTCACTTGAAAAGGGAACAAAAGAGAATAAGGCATTTTAATTTGAAATTGTTTGCAAAATTACTATATTGAATCATTGCTTATTACTCTTGCATAGTCTTAGCATAATGTGTTGCATAATCTTAAGGTTGTCTTGAGTACCGGCCTAGGATAACTTGAGTAAATTGTTTCTTTTATACATAAACCATAAATCATATGTATTAAGGAGTTCTTGTGACTGATTCATAAAAGTTAAATGGGGGCTGTTGCTGTTGTTGCTGTTGCTGTACTCTTTGCTTAGTTATAGCATGGTAATTAGCAGCAGAAGCGACTAGTGGTAATAATTCAGCAGGTAGACTGTTTAGATTGATACCAATGGATTCCAGTATAGCATTAGCAGCAGCATTGGTGGCTAATTCTTCATCGTTCTGTATCATAGTTGCGTTGCTAACAGTTGGTATAGGAAGTACTGGAAATGACTGTGTTGGAGGCGGGGATGATGAAGGTAATATAAAATCGTTGGTTACCCTATTTTGGGATAATGCCATTTCTGATGTTCTTCTATTTCTTTTTGAATTTATGCTTGGTCTTTTATTAATGGCATGAACAGTATTTCTTCTATCCACTTTGGTATCTGTTTGCTGTCTCATCACAATATTAGGCGTCACTGGTTTCAACTTACTAGTGGTAATCAAAGGCTGCTGCTGTTGTTGCTTTTGTAATGTGCTATTACCGCCATTTCTATTGCGCTTCTTGATGACATCTGTTTTTAAACTTAATGGTCTAACAGAACCATGCAATTTGTAAAATAAACCGCAGGCATTACATAAGGGCAGACCTTGGGGATCTCTTCTCCACAATGGCGTTGTGGTTGTTTGACAATTAGAGCATCTTGTTATTTGTTCTTGTTGATCTGATTTTCTTGTTCTCTTGTTTTTTAATGAAGTCGATAATTGCTGTTGTTGAGTGTGATCATCACTATTGTAACTAGAGGGTGATGATGCAACTGTAGTACTTGAATCATGGTAATATACATTTAATAGTTCTTCAAAGCTAAGACTGCCAGGATTAACTCCGTTTGTTGTAAACATGGTAGTATCGCCAATAGGTGAACTAGGCATGGATGAATTGCTGTTTGGTAATAATGTTCTGATTTGATTATTTTGCATTAGATATGAGTTAGAAGGTACTGATTGACTAAAGTAATGATCTCCTTCATGGCTATCGTCGTCATCATCAAATGAAGAAATAGGAATTGTTATACTGTTGGATGTGGCATAGTCGTTGTTCGACACTCTTCTTTTTAGAGGCTAGAATAATGCAACAGAGTTAGCTGAAATAAAAGCAAGAAACAAAAGGCTTACTGTGTATTTCGGTAGATTGTGTTCTGTAGGGTGAAATGCCCTCATGCTGCCCGCTACTAATACATTATTCTGGTTATTATTATTATTATAGTCCATAGTGTAAGGAGGAGCAGAGGAGGATAATAAGCCTGTTGTATCATCAGCTGCAGGTGGTGTAGTTACTTTTTCTTCGTCTTCCTTCTTTTTTTTATGGTTTAATGTCATTGCCATCATTCTCCAAGTCAAGTTTTCCATGCGTGAACCATTTGGTAAATTATCCTTAGCCTTTGTATACAGACGCCATACTTGAGTAGCTAATGGATCCTTTTTGTTCTTTGTTGTAACTTTCTCTTCTTCCTCTATCTCGGCTGGTTCATCTTGAGCAGGAAACAATGAATCAGATAAGACTTGATCCATGATATGCTTTGATGACTTCTTTATTGGTAAAATGGACATTCTTTACTTAAAAATAGAGGGAAAAAAAGGATAAAATATAAAACGCGATTTGTTCAACTTGTATCACAAAAAGATCGCTTAAAATACATTTATGGCACTCCTCATGCCTTAGTTATCACATGTGACTATGGTTTAAACTTTATCAAAACTAGTAACCACTTGCTTATTTATATAGGACACTATTTATATGCTTTAAATTATGGTAAATATATATATATATATAGTATATGTACATCATTTCATATTTTATTCATAAACACCACAATGTACCCTATACGCACGGTGACAGTCAATATCTTTGTATATCTTTTTATCAAATATGTGCTTTATTTTTGTTTCCCGGTCAATTCCGATTAAACATCATTATATTATATAACGTCATGAGTTTTATATGAACATTTATAAAAAAAAGTATAACATCTTCAATCATAGAGATAAATTATGATGGTAAGTTAAAGTGTAGGCCTTTTTTTTTCTTTCATTTCTCTTATCGATAAGATTTGATAGAAGAGCACTCTTTTGTATTTTTTTCTTTAAACTTTTTTTCCTTATCTCTTCTTTTTCCTTTTTTGGTATTTCGCATTGAACGGGACTTATTTTCTGTGTCATTGGCTTTAAAAGTCACTTTTGATTTATCATTTGTGGGGGGCGTTTATTTATGAAGTGATTCTCATTTTACCTCCAATGAAGCACTTTATTACATCCATGAGAGCAACTGTAATAAAATAATAGATAATAGTGTTTTTTTCTTATAAATTTTAAACAACTTGGTATCTTCCAGTTCCACCAGCTCCACCTCTTCGTTCGGCTTCCAATTGCGCTGTTGTTGCTTCCAGCAGCACTCGTTTAATTTCAAGTTTCGCCTTTTCAACAACCATTTCGGAATCACCTTCAATAAACAGGTACAGTTTACGTTCATTGCCTGTAGGCTGCTTGCCTGCTGGGAAATAGGAACCTCGGGTGGTGATAGCAGCACCTGTGACTTCAGTGATTTGTGATATTTGATCCTATTTAAAAGAATTTATATTAACACTTGGGAGTAAAAAGTATCTTGTTTACCTTATTCGTGACTCTCCATCTTGCCTTTTGGGGATAGTCATTGATTTCAATTTCCTCTGTATATACTGGACGCCCTTCTGCACCGTCTGTACCAACCTGTACACTTGCTTTAAGAGTACTCATCTTGTTAATACGCGCTGCAACAGCCGCAGCAGCTTCCTTAGCAGCCATGGCAGCTGCACTAAGTTGCTCTTCTGCTCCCTTACCTGCCGATGCAGCTTGAGCAGCAGCAGCAGCAGCAGCAGAAGCAGCCTGACCAGGCACAACAGGCTCAATTGTTTTGTTGTTAGGAGCCTCATCAGTATCCATTTTAGTCGAACTTGTTTCGAGTTCAAAGTCTTCTTCATCTGTATCTTCATCTCCGGTACCATAGGCTTTCTTTTGAATCTTTTTGACCAAGTCACGATCCTTATCAAGACGCTCAAGGCCTTTGCCACCAAAGCCAGAACCACTGGCTCGTTCTTTGCCTTCCTTGACCTTGCTCTGGAAAGAATCAGCTAATGCTTGCAGATCAGATGGGATCTCTTGTCCACTGAGTTTGAGAGCTTTACAAATATCCATAGCATATCGGTCCTGGTCTGGCGTGATGAAGGTGTAAGCTGTACCTTTGTTTCCAGCTCGACCTGTACGCCCGACACGGTGAACATAATCTTCCATATGATTAGGGCATTCGTAATTGATAACTACCTTGAGATTTTTCACATCTAATCCACGAGCTGCTACCGACGTTGCAATAAGGATGTTGGTAATACCGGATTTGAAATCATATATTGTACTATCTCTGTCGGCTTGATCCTATTTAATGATATTGTTAGAATAAGTATAATTTATGTGTATCAATCTTACTTTGCCACCGTGCAAAGACTGACAAGGGTACCCTCTTCTCATTAAATCACGAAGTAAGTTGTCTGCTGCTTCTTGACGATCCACAAAGATAATCGCACTAGCATTATCTTCTCCTTCATCATGAAAGAGTTTACCCAGAATTTCCAAAAGTCTTACAAACTTTGTCTTTTCTTCTCTAACTTCTACTATTTGAAGAACATCTTCACATACAACACTACGACCTCCAACAGTAATTTCTAATGGCCTTTTTAGCACTTTTCGTGCTAAAGCTTCCATCTGACGAGGAAATGTCGCAGAGAACAAGACTGTTTGACGATCAGGTCTAACGTTATTAACAATTTTCATGACCTGCGGTTCAAAGCCCATATCAAACATACGATCGGCTTCATCCATTACCATATAGGTAACACGTCGAAGATTTGTTACTCTGCCTGAATTGGCACAGAGAAGATCAATCATACGACCAGGTGTACACACAATGATTTCACAGCCTCTTTTTAAATCTGCAATTTGATCTTTAATAGGGCTGCCACCATAAGCGCAAACAGCCTACGTAAAAAATGTTTAAAAACGTGTATTTTTTCTTCTTCTTGCTTATGCTTACCCTCAAGTTGAGTACTTTTAAGAATGGTTTACACTCTTTATGTATCTGTGTTGCAAGCTCTCGAGTAGGAGTCATAATGACAGCAATTGGCCCTTCACCTGCTTCTAGTGGCCTTTGATCCTTGATATGACGAAACATAGGAAGCAGAAATGCAATCGTTTTTCCAGAACCAGTCTTTGCCACACCAATAACATCACGACCATTCATGACAGCAGGTATAGCTTGTGCCTGAATAGCAGTTGGTTTTTCATACTTTAGTTTACGAATAACCTCAAGGCAGCCAGCAGGAAGCCCGCAGTGTGTCCATTTGGTGATTGGTTTGGGACAATTGACGCCACGGATTTTAATACCATCCAATTCGATACGGAGCAAATCAACTTGATCAGGTGTCATTTCTCTCAGTTCCGGTGGCTCAATATAAAAGTCTTTCCTAAAGTCTTCGTACTCTATCTTTGAATGATCTACAGGTGCAACATCCTTTCGCTTGACTTTCTTTGCTGCATAGCTACAGGATACATTAGTATATATAAAGGTATAAAATTAAAACTTACGCAATAATATCTTCGGGGTCACTACCAATCTCCTCTTCCTCGTCTTGTTCATTTCCATTTTCATTAGTATTTTCATCGATATCCATAAGTGAATATCCTTTATCAGCCTTGCTTAGCTTTTCAAAGCGCTTCTTGTCTTCTTCATTTATTTTTTTTG
The DNA here is from genome assembly GCF_002708625.1 of Rhizopus microsporus ATCC 52813. Classification (NCBI taxonomy): domain Eukaryota; kingdom Fungi; phylum Mucoromycota; class Mucoromycetes; order Mucorales; family Rhizopodaceae; genus Rhizopus; species Rhizopus microsporus. The sequence goes on along the minus strand of NW_019671954.1, from coordinate 23,931 downwards.
CCTCTTCACGAACATCCAACATGTAAGCTTCTAAAGGATCCATGTCTTCATCCTTCATAATCACATCTGGTTTTACTTCAGCAGCAGGATTTTGTTTCTTTGGCGTATCCTTCTTTACTACTGGTTTCTTGATGTTGGTATTTCCATTTTTCTTTAGTCCAAATCCCATCATCATTGTATTTTTTGGCTTAGTAAAAACATTCGTTGTCACAAGAGTATTTCTAGGCTTTGATCCAAGCAACGGTTCATCTTTTTCTTCAGTTTGAGTTTTTTGAAGAGGCTTAAATGTTCGTTCTGCCTCATCAGCATCATGATTGACGTTTCCATCAATCTCCATATGATCTTCACCTTCAGATTCAGAATCATCTTCCAGACTCCATTTTTTACCAGCAGTTGCATCAGCTTCCTCTTCTAAAGGTTTAGCTTGTTGTTCTGACTCTTCGTCTCTCTTTTCTTCTTCTTCTCTGGCGGCAGCTTCAGCAGCTGCTTTTTTAATAGCTGCAAACTGCTCTAATAGCTTAGGCTCCTCTTTGTCTTCCTCTTTTTGTTTTTGTTCTGTTTTATTCAATTCATGCTTATCTTCATCCTCTTGAGCTTTGTCATTGGCGCTTGTTTCTATAACTTGCTTTGATTCTTTTTCTTCTGCCTTCTTCTTTTCCTCTTCTAAACGTTTGGCAACTTCTCGTTCTTCTTTCCACTTTCTTACTCGCTCTTGTTTTCTTCGCAATGCTTCTTCACGGTCAGCTAAGCTTGTACTGATCGAGTTTGAATCGGGAGTAGTAGAAATGGTTGATTTCTATTCAAGATTAATTAAATAAATACAAAACTATCTTTACGCCGTACTTACCGTCACCGATTCTTGACGTTCAGCCGATGGCTTTTCTACAGCATGATTTCTTGATGTTGGCTCTCGTGAACGGGGTCTTTTATCATTTATACTTACATATTCGTGGCGATGTCGTGAGGATGAATACGGCCTATCATCGTAGCGATCGTCATAACGGTTGTCATATCGTGAAGAACGGTGATGAGAAGAGCGATGAGATCTATATCTATCACGGTCTCTGCTACGGCTTCTGTGAGAATATTTTGCTCTTTTACTCATTGAAGGTGAAGGAGACCTATGTCTACTTCTAGAACGGTACGATGCCATTGGGAGAATCTTTATTAAAAGAAAAAAATGTAGAAATGAAAAAAAAAAGCACAGCTCAATGGAATAAAAAAGACTAAAATTAAATCTCAGACTAACCAATGAGCAAGAGGTATCACTTTAAATGTCGCTTGATAAAAGGATGGCATAGTACCTGCCGTAATGGCAGCCGATGGGTTGGTTTGTATTGGACCAGTTTTCGTATGAGATCTGATGCTTCTTTACTGATAAATTCTGGCATGTTTAAATCCACCCTACGGATTCGCATATATGTTTTTTCATAAACACTCTCTCGACTTTCTTTGGACGGAATTTCAAATGGCGGTCGCCCCACGAGCATTTCATATAAAAGAACACCCAAGGACCAAAGATCAACGCTTTCATCGTGGTCTCTTCCTTCGACCATTTCTGGAGGAAGATAATCTAGTGTACCACATAGTGTATGCCTTCTGTTACTAAAGATAGTATAAGCATACCGAAAAACCAACAATCAGCTTACTTACTCAACAACTCTCGTTCTCACAGACCATCCAAAATCAGCAAGTTTTATATTATCTTTTTCATCTAGCAGTAAATTCTCTGGTTTAATATCACGGTGAATAATACTTCTATTGTGAAGGTAGATTAGGGCCTGTGTTAGTTGACAAATGTACTATAGAGTATGTCATTATTACTATGTGATAGAAAGGAATACGATGAGCTTACTTTTGCAGCTAAATGTTCCTCGAATCGGCTCTTTCGGTATATCGAACTAAATAAGTCACCTCTTGCAGCGTATTCAAGTATAGTATACACTCTACTGTCGTCATGAAAAAAGCCAAATAGACGTAGAATATGAGGATGTCTTTAAAAAATATTAATTTGTTTGTTTGTTAATGATAGCGCACTTTTCTAACCGTAATTGTGAATGAATGCCGATTTCTCTTTCAAGTTGATATTGTGTACTGTTGGATATGATTTCAGACTTGTACTGAGCTTTCAGTGCTATTATAAATTTACTCTTCTTCTCTCTTGCTAAGTAGACTTGGCCGAACTTCCCTTTACCCAAACAGGGTCCAATTTCAAAGTCATTTAAGGTCCATGATTTTGCAGGAGTTTTTTCTCTAAGGTTGGACAGCTTATTATAACAGTTATTGATAAACTTGCTTTTTTTTTTCTTTTACTTTATAACATCAACTAATTTATGAGACGGCGCTTTCTGAGGAACTACAGGCGTTGTATTGTCAAATACTGGAGAATCAGTTGGAAGTTGTCCATCAGTGTCTGATTGATCATTATCATCGAATTGCTCTTTAGTGACGATTTGTTCAATAAAGCTCTACAATTGAAATCAAAAGATTAATAATCATTCAAGAAAAAGGATCGCAAAATAAACCTTTTGTAAAAGATTGCGACACTTTAGTAGCATGTAACTTTAAAATGTAGAAAAAAAAAGGTACTCATAACCCACGTGACTTATATTTTCCTTTAAGCTCAAGCTGTAGGCAGCCGGTAAGCATATTGTAAATTTTGTAAACCCTGGATTTGAGTGTGTTGTAAAGGATAATAAAAATAGAAGTTTGTGTGTTTGTATTAAAAGTGTTTAAAAGGTAAAGTTATAATAAAGGTTCATTGTGTGGCCACCAGGTCGTTTAAAGTTGATCAGACTGAGTTGTACAGTAAAAAGAGTAATAAAGATAAAAAGGTTCCTGAATCCACTTGGTTGGATTATTCAGAAGTTAATAAAAGATAAAAATAAAAAGGAAAAGGTTGTGATTCAAATCGTAGGTGATTTATTGAATGAATTGAGCTTTTAGCAAAGCATTGCTCTTTTAATTTTGTTAAAAAAAAAATAAGGTTGTCGTATCCCACGTTGAATAAGAGTTAATAAGCAGTGTTTACATGTCAATAACAAAAGTTCAGTAACATAAACTGACCAATCATAATAATAATTACAATTCTATATAATATGTGTAACTATCAGTTTTAACACTTTTATCTTTATTCTTCCAAATAAAAGAAACATAAAGAGTCCCATTGTATTTTTGTCCATTACAACCATAACAACCACAACAACATCACAAAGGTTGGTCGATATAAAAAGCAGAAAATGAAAGGTTCAGAAACATGTAGTTTTCTGCATGGAAACGGGGTCTTAATCCCGCTCAGCAACACGGACCATGTTAATAGACATCTTCACCTTCATCGAATAGTTACACCAATCTTACTTCGATTGGGCAACGTGCCTTCCTATCACAGTGTGCTAGTATACGCCACAAGATAGTAAACACTGTGACTTCGTTTTTTCCCTTTTTCAACATGTGAATTCTGGCAAAATAGTTTGCCGAGTGGCTTACTGTAAACGGCTTTGAATTTGTGGCGTATGTTTAAATATTACAGTGCTTGCATTCCAAAGTGACAATATATTAAAGAGTATACAGTCCTGGCATAAAGCTAATCTGATTACCACTACATTTGAAATCAATAATAATGTTTAATATTTTATAAATGAAAAAAACGGTGTGGACATCATCATGTGTACCAATGAGTACGAGCTAAAGAAATAAACAAAATTTTCATGATTTTATACTATATACAACATATTTTAAACACATTCAAAAATGAACTTTACAAAGAAGCTTTGTAGTTGATCAAAACAGTACAAACCTTCATTATTGTGAACAATGAGCTAATTGTAAAAAGCAAGCCCATCCTGTAAAATAAAGTCACGCTCATGATTCGATTTTGCTATTCTTATTATTTCTCTCCTGAATCCAAATGTCAAGAAGTTTGAGTATTTATCGTCAATTATTAAGAGAGGTTAATAAACAAGTAAGAGCTATTGTATATTGAAAAACTATTTAATAAAGCCAATTTAGTACACCAAAGGAGCAAATAATCCTAGCTTTGCTCAGGAATTAAAAGCAATTTATAAAAGCAATCAACATGTTACAGATCCTTCAAAAGTAACAGCATTGAATAACAATGCTGAAAACGTCTTGACTTATCTTCAAAGCTCCAGAAAACATAGAGTAAAGAAAAATGAAATTCATACAAGACTATAGCTAAATAATAGTTTTAGGAATTAAGGGAGCTATATTCAGCAATTGTATTGGAACAAAAGAAAAAGATTGAGCTTTCAGCCAAACGTGTAGGACTTAATTTACCTAGACAATATGATCCAACGAATCCCAGTCCACTTGAATAATAGTAATAAACAACTTAGACATATGCTGTCTTACTATGAACAAGGTTCATCTGTCGTTGTTCTTTGTATATTTCTCGAATAAGAAATCCAGCGACGTCAATATCCTTTGAATGAAACTATTAATGATGATAAATACTAGCTATTGTATTACTTACCTGCCAGTAGGACATATGTACGCTTAAGGCACTGATATACGCGTTCTCCAATAGCCCTTCCTGCAAGCAAAAGTCAATTCTTCCTGTAGGATTCAGCATTTTCAGCTTTGCTTCGCATGTTGTAATTGCTCTAGAAGCTTTTATTTCTGGATCACTTTGAGAGCGCTGCTTAAGCTCTGTGACATCTTTTTCTTGCTTATTAAAGCCTAATCCTCGCATAAACAAGCTGCTTGTAATGCCTGATTTAAAAGATTCAAGCATAGCTCCAGCCTTAGTAGCTAAATCGTTTCCAACAACAAAACCAGCGTCAAGCATACTCTTCAATCCACCCTTAATATATGGAATTGAAGCTGGTTTTAATTTTGCTCCATACTGTCTTGCGACCAATGGTTCCAAACGATAGGCAACTGGATCAGATCTATGGAAAATGTTGTATACATGGTCAACAGCAGGGTATGCAAATGACACAGTAGCAGATGCACCATTTGAAGGAGAAATGGGATGATGGGGAACAGTATTGGTGGCAAGCGCCTTTCGAGAAACCATTTTATGACCTCGCAAAACCATAATCATACCTAAAGGTGAACCAACAGCGAAGAAATTCTTTACAGAGAAATTAAGAGTAATCGCAGGTTTCTTTTCGGTTAATATGGCTACGGTATCTGTATCAGGTTTTTGATTTGCTGGAAATGGCTGAACAGAGAGTATATCAAAGGCTAATAATGACTTTTTTTTGTATAAATGATTAAGTACAATGGTTAGGATATGTAAAGGCGCTTACTCCGAGCGAATGACCAAGGATAGAGACTTGCCCTTTATTCTTTAAAAAGCTTGGATTTCTTTCAATAAACAACTTGTATACGCGATTTATTTCTTTAGTCACAGAGTGGATCATTTGATCGTGGTACTTGTTGGTAAAATAGAGAGGTACTAGAAATATATAAGATCTCGTTTATACCTTGTTTAATTTTACTTACTATCTAAGAATACGTCAGAGACAAGTGTTCTTATATTTGGCACGCCATCTAGCGTGATTTCGTCTATGGTTGGGCATCCATCATCAAATCCTTCGGGTGATAACCCCATATCGGATTCTCGTTCAATGCCGAGTTCTGCTTCTGCTCCCAGCCTAATGCTATTTCGCCACAAGATAGGAAGTACTTGAATGCCATTTGAGCGCTTTAATGGCTTAGTTCCAGATAATGCAATCGGCCAAGTGGATTTCATTGTCTTTCTCAGCAAGTTCACATCTTGATCGCTTGTTTAATATAAAAATAACATATATATCTACAAGCATTTACCATGTACGAAATTCTGCCCTAAGCGTTCAGACATTTTTTGCCCAATTCTTTTATATGTTAGTTTATAGAGCAGTACATCCTTTCTTTATATACCCATGGATAACAAAGACTAGATGATCAATGGCCCTGAGGTCTCCTTCACTTTCTTCATTCTCGTAATCTTCCGCTTCCTGTTTTATCATATTTTCCTTATCAAACTCTTCTCTTTTCTTGTGGTCATTTGGAGGTAGGGTATGTAAGTTGTCTTCTTTTGGTTCATTTTCACTCTTTATTGTCTGCTCCTTCTTGTCTGCTTCCTCTTTTTCTTCATTCTGTTTTTTAGTCTCCACCATAACTTCTCGATAACCACGAATCAGTTGTCTACCACCAAGGATTTGGTTGTTTGTCAATTTTGTAAGTAAATTTTTAGCAATCTTGGCTCCAGTCGTGTCACTAATCGTAGAGGTTAAGTTGATTAATAAAACAGGATGGGTCGCTTACTACAGTAGCCAAGCATGTGCTGAATCTTTATAAACAACATATTGTCCCAAATAAGGGCCCAACAGATATTCTTTTTCTTCAATGTACTCTTCAATACTGTCCTTTCTGGGGGCAGTATCATCCAGGGCGTCCGTACGTTTTGCACTATCTTCTGTTTCTTCTTCAGTTGGTTGTATTATCAGTCGTTTGTAAGGTTTATGCTTCCTATAACAATGAGTTAGCCTATGTTATGACACTATGATTTGTATTACAGATATCCTTCTTCGATTTGTTTTGCCATTTTTTCTTCGCACGGGATCCATGTTCCATCTATTTGAACGAACCAAGTAGCTCGACGTACTTCAAATATAGGACCTTCCCAATAAACGGGATTAATTTCTCGTTTGGTGATATTGACCTCGAATAAATGGTCTTCATTTACAGGAACAGTTTGGATATCCGATCTACACGCTTTTTCGAGAGCTGCATTGTCGCGCTTTGAGAATGGCACCCAATTTTTGGGCGGTGATCTAGTTTGCTCAGTTACACCGAGTCTCTTTGCTTTTCTGAGTGCTATAGGATCTACAATAGGACTGTCAATCGCATGAAACCTAAAAGTATTCCATTAAGTAAGGACAACTATTATCCATCAATCATGCTATAGTTTACCAGTGAGCTACAAGTGAAGGTGGCGTTAAGGTATCAGTTTGGTCAGAGATTTGCAGCATTTCAAGTGTAGAGAAATAAATAAAAAGAGAAATGTTAAATTAAAGTCTGAGGGAATTTCAAAAGTTTGTATTCCTTTCTCCGATGAGGGTTGCAGGAGCATGTCTAGGATTGTCAAGGTTTAAAAATGATAGCGTGTTTCTTTCCCCCTTAAACGCCTCCTTCTCCTCTCTCTTTTTTTTTTTAATTTAACAATATTGCATTCAAATGCAGGAAGGATACATTTGTAAAAGAGAGAGATAGGGCCTCTATAAGGAAACAGATTACAGATCATTAGGATAATACCTTCACCAATAGAGTTTGAACACAATTAGATTTTCTCGTACAACTGCAATGAACGGGGGATAGCTCTTTTTAGAACAAGATAATCTATTCCTCAAAAAAAAAAGATTATGCATGTCTTTCAGAATTCATAAGATCAAACTCAAGAACTAGGTTTAAGTACTGTGAGCATCTATTATTTATTAATGATTCTTATATCGGAGTACAAACAATGTATTACGAATAGAGACAAACAAGCATGATTGCTCCAGAATCAAAAGGTTTATATAAGCCGCGTTCATCCTTTAATGCATTTTGTTTTTATCATTTATATGTTCAAAAATGGGAAGCCTTTAGTCATCTATTTTCAAATTTATGTGCCAAAAGAAAAGAAAAGAAAAGAGAAAGAATAAAAATTTTCAAAATTTTTTTCTCTCTCTCTTTTTTTTTTTTTTTTT
>NW_019671954.1:0-16134 GCF_002708625.1 Rhizopus microsporus ATCC 52813 | reverse complement strand
TTTTTTTTTTTTTTACTTGTGCTCTTCTATTCAAATAATGTAAGAAACAAAAATGATTCAACTATAGCTCATTTTAACATCATCAGGGGTCGTCACTGCCAACTTGTTATGGGACCTGCAGGAAGCGGGAAGGTAAAGTGAAAGATTGAAAAAAAAAAAAAGACGATTACAAATCTGTACTTTAGTCAACCTATTGCGCTACCATGATGACACATTGTCAAACAGCTGGACGTCGCGTTCACCTTGTCAATCTTGATCCTGCTGCAGAAAGCTTTGAATATGAACCTACAATTGGTACTCAATAATGGACTATTTTATATGCACAATGTTAAACATGGATTATATTAGACATTAGAGATTTGATCACTTTAGAAGATGTAATGGAAGAACTGAATTATGGACCCAATGGTGGTTTGATCTATTGCTTAGAGTAAGGACTTATAGAAAGAGGCAGGCACGTATTTATTGTTTATCTAGATTTTTAGTAAACAATATAGATTGGCTCGAAGAAGAGATAGGAGACTATGAAGATGATTACCTTATATTTGATTGCCCTGGACAAATAGAACTTTACACCCATTTTCCTATTATGAAAAGATTATGCGAGGCATTAGCTCGTCTTAATATGTCTGTTTGTGGAGTTTACTGTTTGGAATCACAATTTATTGAAGACAAGAGTAAATACTTTTCTGGTGTGCTGAGTGCGATGAGTGCCATGGTCAATCTAGAGATACCTCATATTAATGTTATGACAAAGATGGATTTGATTGAAGGAGATTATGGTAATAAACGAGCAGGCGAAGAAGAAGACGAACAAGATGAGGATGATGAAGAAAGTGCAGCAGCCCAAAAGAGACGTAGACAGAGAAGAAGAAGAAGACTTATGGAAAAAGCAATGACAGAAAGAGAATTGGACAGATACTTGGAACCTGATCCACTATTAATAGCAGAAGAAGCAGAGGTTGTTTATGAAGGGGAAGAGCAACCAACAGCCAGGAGTTTAAAGTTTCAGGCTTTGACACAGGCTATTGTACAATTGGTATAGGAGAACGCGCGATTTTTAAAGGGGGTGTAATTAAGATACATTTTTTATTTAGATTGATGACTACAGTATGGTTAAATTTATACCGCTAAATATTACAGATGAAGATTCTATCGAATACGTTTTATCACACGTGGACAATTCAATGCAGTATGGCGAAGATTTAGAACCAAAAGTACATACATTTATTGAAACTGATTGAATACTCACTATCTCTTTAGGAGCCTGAAGATGTACCAGAGTATGAATAAGTGATACTTGTCCCCTTTTTTTTTATATCAAAGAGGGAGAACACAATGTAGAATAAAAACGTTTCAATTGTTTACTAGCAAGGGAAATATAAAAAAGTAAAAACACAAAAGGGGTTTGCAGGGGCAATGGATTATTTATCCTCTTCTTGTCTTTTCTTTCCTTCTTTTTCTCTTACTGTTTGTATATACTTTAATAATGAGTGTATATTATCATAACAAATATATGGAGGATGATGACGATAACACGGTATTAGCAGATATTTTATCATTAAAATTTCCAAAAGAGAACAAGGTAATAATATTAATAGAACATAAAATAAACGTACTCATATCATATATACATATATAGTGTAATTCTGTCACGAACTGGGGTAAACAGCATAATTCTTGGTTATATCAAAACAAGAATAAACAACAAGAGCAGCTACAAGCAAGCTTAAATCAACTCCAATACTTGCATCAGCAGCAGTTGAAAACAATGATGAGATATAGCAATTATAAAAATAATGATTATAATAAGAACAGCAGTAACAGTAATAGAAGCAGTAGCAGTAGCAATAGTAGCAATAGTAGCAATAGTAGCAATAGTAGCAATAGTAGCAATAGTAGTAGTAGTAGTAGTAGTAATAGTAGTAAAAGAAATTCATATACCTTTCAGCTATCACCTTCCAGCTCTAATTCTAGCTTTCAATCACAAAAGAGATATTCATCATCATTTGGCAAAAAGATTAAAAGGGCATTTAACGTGACAAGAAGCATGTCCGAAAAGAAACCAAATCAAGACATTATTCTACTTGATTCTCCTGCTTCAAGTGTTTCTTCAAGAAAGATAAATCGATTGACTAAATACTTTTCTTTACTTCCTTCACCAGCTTCATCTACAATATACAGCAAGGTTTCTTTTAGTTCTACTGTTAGAGTGCATGAAACATTCTCCAGTACTGAATACGATAGACGCTCTGATAACACATATACTTGCCAAAATCTTACCCCAGAGTTAGCATTAGACATAAAGAAAGAACTAAATGATTACAAGTTAAATCATATGCATGTTCACCCTCAAAGTCGGCAGCTTACACACTTTTTCATATAAACAATAAAGAAATTACTCGCACATCGATTAGCAATTACACTTTGTTGGTTATCAATCTTTGCTTTATTATTAAGAAGACAATATTTAATACATAAAATGAGCTTGATATTTTTGAGATAAAAGATAAATGTGGCCAACACTATAAGTAACATGTAACTGATTTACTAATCATTCTTTTGCTTCGTTTATTCTTTGTTCTCTGAAGTTAGCATTTTTCTATCAGTGTAATTTCTGAATAAAGCGCATGAACAATAAAATACACCCTTTTTTCTTTTCCTTGAACAAGTGTACATTCATATTCCGCACCAATCATTTCTTTTATATATTATATCCTTTTGCAAATTTTTTCATCTCTCTCTCTTTATTAATCATGCTTAGATTTGCACGATCGATTATAGATACTGTCTTTGGTAGAAAACGTCCATTGGAAGAAGAGGAAGAAGAAGAAAACGCACTTGCGAAAAAGCAAAAACTTGATAATGTTCTTCATCGTGTCAGAGTGTCTAATTTACCACAGATTGATTATGCCAGCTTAAAGAAATTCTTAAAAGCTCAAGGATACACACGTCTCAAGAAAGCACCCAAGTGGAACTATTGCTTCATCACTGTTAATGTAAATATTAGTTATAATTGCATCACATTAATAATAATCTTTTAATCAACACAAAAAGAATGAAGAAGAAGCAATGGAATGCGTCAAAAAGTTGGATAGACACACATTTAAAAAGAACGAATTGAAGGCAGAGTATGATCCTACATCAGAAGTTGAATATCGTGAAAGATTTAGTAAAAAGAAGAAGCAACAAGCGGATCCAAATGATACACGTACTAGCGCTGAAAAATTAGCAGATCAAGTAACGCCTTTTTGGAGGTAAGCGCTGAAGGGGAGCCATTCTTGGCCTGGTTTATTAAGTATTTGCAGATTGGATTATGAACAACAATTGGTCAAGAAGAATAGACATGGAATGAAGGCATTGGCCGCACTTAAAAAGAAACTGGCTGGCTTTTGTGATGATAAAACGAAGCATCAAATTGGTTGGGCTCGTGACAAGTAAAGATTTGTTATTGTTGTATATGTGACTCCTTACCATCCATATATAGAGGAATGCTTCCATGTGAATTACTTCCAGTTATTGGCTCACCAGTACTTCAAAATTACCGTACCAAGTGTGAATTTACCATTGGTAAAAACTTAAATGATGAACCCACAGTTGGTTTCCTTTTGGGGTTATACCGTGAAGGTATTGTAGCTGTTTTGGAACCAGATGAATGCTTGATTGTACCAGAAACAGCCAAGAAGATTGCAAAATACATGACGGATTATATCAGTGCATCTGATCTTCCAGTATACGACAGAGTCGAAAAGAAAGGCTGCTGGCGTACCATCATGACCAAAACGCCTAGCACAGGCGAAGTGCTGATCTTGATCCAAATGTGCTCTACTGATGTGCCCCCTGAAAGAGTACAACAGGAAAAGACAGCTTTAATTGAATTTTGGCAAGAAAAGAGTGATATCTCAGTCACCACGTTGCTATTTCAAGAATGGAATGGCTCTTCTAATGGTATTACAGATAAGGCACCTATCGAAGCGTTGACTGGAACCGGTTATATTCACGAAGAATTGCTTGGTCTGCGCTTCCGTCTGTCTGCTCACTCCTTTTTTCAAATTAATACACCTGCTACTGAGATTTTGTATTCCAAGTGTGCAGAGTGGTGTAATATTGACAGCAGTAAAAAAACAACGTTGCTTGATCTCTGCTGTGGTACAGGTACCATTGGCCTTACTATGGCCAAGTCGGTTGATAAAGTCATTGGTATTGAAATGGTCCCTGAAGCTATTGAGGATGCCAAGATAAATGCCCAGTTGAATGGTAAGAGATCATATGACAAAATAGAGCATTAGTAGTAACCAAAATGTAGATGTAAATAATGTCACTTATTATGCCAGCAGAGTCGAAAAGGCAATGCATCATGTTAAGAATGAGCGCAACGAAGAAATTGTAGCTGTTTTAGATCCACCAAGGTAAAGTTGGATTGTATATAAAGCATGCTGTATTTTAATTGTGTTTGTAGAAACGGCGTTCATCCCAGTGTAATTGGTGCCATTCGTGAAAATTCACGCATAGAGCGTTTAATTTATATCAGCTGTGACTCGAAGCAAGCAGTAGATAACTTTACTGCGTAAGTTGATGATGCTACATATATACATTAGAGAGATATTCATTCTCTATATTAGTCTTTGTAGACCTCAATCCAACAAGTACAAGGGCTTGCCATTTAAGCCTTCACGTGCTGTTACTATTGACTTGTTTCCTCAAACTGAGCATTGTGAACTTATGGTTGAATTTGTAAGAATAAAAGAAGACGATTACCAAGAGGAAGAGGAAAACGGAAAAGAACAGAAAGAAGAATAACAAGAGAACAGAAAGAAGTAGAAGTAGTAGATACAAGTGAAGCTGTTATTGAAGTACAGACTTTACTGCGTGAATTTTAAATAAACTACAGCTGCAAATGTGCAATGATTGACAAAGACACCAAAGCGAAAGGAGTGAAGGGATTGTGATGATGTATATTACTTTTTCACAACACTAGACTGGCTATGTAGTAGCCGTACAATACTTGCCCCACTTTTTGCTTATTTCACATTCACGCCTTCTCTGAGCAAAAGAAGGGCTTATATATTTGTTTCATTTGTTTTTCACGACAACAATGAGTTCGACTAAAAGATACAAAGTCAACCCCTTCTGATCGCCTATTAATTTGTTTACACTTCACTAATGTCTCTTGTGTTTAATTTTTGTACTTTGGATGATTTGATTAAATAAGGCTCATTGGCCTCTTATTCCCAATATCATCCAGAGTCTTGGGTTTCATCTTTTTACATACTACATGCTTCGTCGAGCTTATACAAACTACCGTTGGGAATATACTCACGATAACATCAACAGATGATAACATACAAAGCCGCCACTGATCATTTAATGGAGAGCACCTCTACAGTCTTGAAATAAAATGATTTGTCCTTTTTCTTACAGTCAGGACTTGATTCTCTTTTATAAATACATGATCAGACACTTGTCATTTATATTATTGTATTCTTTTATAAAAGCAAGCATGTCGCCTTGTACATATGATCTCAAATGAAAATGATAGTCATAAGATTACTACGTTATTTTAGGAAATAAACAACAACAAACGCCGTAATGCTTTATGGTAGATCATCAGTTTAATAGCTTGGAAATATATTAGTCTTGTTTCTTATAATTAATCTGTAATTCGGCTCCTTGCCAATTACATCAGTGTGTCACAGCTTATCTTGAATGTTTGCTATGTGCTTTTTTCTATTCCTTTTCTTTTTTCTTTTCTTTTTTCTTTGAATAGAATGCCAGAAAAAAAAGAATTATCACCAAATCGCTATTATACACCACAAGTACAAAGTAGCATATCCCATAAACCACCTTCAAGTAATCCTATTAAACTCTGTTTTTCTATTTAACTCATGCATACAATAGTATATCAACCTGCACCTAAACCCGAATCAATCATAGTTCATGAAAAGACAAGAGTACATAAAAATAACTCATGTTGCATATCTTGGTATGCTATTTATCATAAGCAAATGGACATGTATACTAAGATGGTTATTTAGCTTATTAGCGTGCTTTATTTGTCTGGCAGTAAAAGATGAACAATAGGTGCCTCTTTTTGTAATTATTATCATTGTAATTGTTGTACACGTATATTCCAATCGCATACAAAAACACTTGCTATTATTTTTATTATATTTCGAAATACAAAGTGAGCGTTCTGATGCTAAACATACAAATAGCTCAATATATGTATTTATGTCATAAGATGTGGCCAATTCTACAAATTACATATTCAATCAAAACAAGAATAAGGTAGCATGGCTTTAATTTAGTAAGTTCATCTAGTATAAATGTCACCATCTACAGTCCATAACTCACTTAAGTGAGTTGGCTTTAGATGGTCTATGAAATGTTGTCGCCACTCTTTAATAAAGTTTTCTAAATCAGGCCAAAAGGATAACTCTCCCTCCACGATATGACGTTCCATCAGCTGTCCTATCACTCCTTGCCCATGTTCTATAAAATCAGGTCCCTTATAAAAGTCTTCTAACTCGCTACATCTCTTTAGCATCGTTTCACGATTAACTGATTCATCATGGTGCTTCTTCCAAAAGTCTCTTACAATCGTTTCCAAGACAGCCTGTCTCTCTTGTGGTATTTTATCAGCAGCATGGATCAAAGCAGATGCTGCCTTTCTTGCTTTTCTATGCTCTGGCAAATTTACCCAACCTTTCCCTTCCAATGGTATATCAAATTGTTTCGCATATTGTTTCTTTAATAAGGTTGCATCTGCTTCATACTTTGTGTGACACTGTTTGCATAATAACAATAAATCTCTACTCTGCTGTATTGTTAGTCTAAGGTAAGTATGGGTTAATTCACTGACTTGGATTTGATCACCAGTGGCATCCAATGTCTATACATTTCAGGAACTACTACATTAATATAGTGATAATAAAAAGTTATCTGATAGCTTACCAACGTGATGAACTGTCAAATGTTCGTTTTGTCCACAACCAACACACACATTCGATCTATCCTGGACCATATAATCACCCTCTTTATGCCCATTTCCCTTTGTCTCAAAGTTTAAAGCTATTGCCTTTGGTTCACTATCTATTATATTTGCCAAATTTCTCTTGAGGTACCATTGTGCCTTTTTCCTATTGTTTGGAGTTAGAATAAAGGATCTACGAACTATTACACTTACTCATTACAACGAAACATTAGTTTATGTTGACGAGAATACACCTTCCAGTTCTCATAAAAAATGTTTGACTTTTTACTTGGCATCACAATCTCTTTCTTTTCTCGAGGCATCTTTTGTAATGTACAGAAGCCACACATAAAAATATAAACCTTTGCAAACAAATATATTTGACCGAGACTGTTAATTTCACTTGCTATTTTTTTGTTTTTTTGTTGACCACATTTCCCTTTTTATTATTCTCCAATGCCACCAAAGCAGAAAAAACCTAATACAAGTACTGAAGAAGACGGAAAAGAGTCGTTTCAAGCTGTTATTCTAACAGATACATTTGAGGAACAGTTCCTTCCTATTTCCCATGAAATACCTAGAGTAAATAATACACAAACAAACAGAAATACATTGACCTCATGTTGTCATATTAGTGTCTTATGCCAATTTGTAATATTCCGGCTATTGAATACACTTTGGAAGTCTTGGCTGCTGCTGATGTCTTTGAAGTCTTTATTGTCTGTACTTCTCATATTGACGCGATTAAATCCTATTTTGAGTAAGAGAACAAGGAAAATTTTTTAACTACAATACAGCTAAACACCTGTTAGTAATTCAGACCGAACGAGATCCAAACTTTCTATTCAGATTGTTGCAGCACCTGAATGTCTTTCTGTAGGTGATGCACTTCGTGAATTAGATGCTCGTCAACTGATTACAACTGATTTTGTCTTGACAACCAGCGAACTTGTATCCAACATGAAATTAGACGAAGCACTTGAAGAGCATAGAGCGCGTAGAAAGAAGGATAAAAATTCCATCATGACAATGATCTTGAAGGAGGCCACAAGAACTCACACATCAAGGTATTCATATATATATTTATATATATATATATACATATAACACTCAAATGCACATATTATTCTATTTGATCAGGGCGAAGGATGCCAGCAGTGTATTCGTACTCGATCCTCGAACAGATCAATGTGTCTACTATGAACCCGTCGTATCTCTTCCTCGCAAAAAGCGTATCGAAATGTCACAGGAAGTATTCGAAAATAGAACTCAAATTGAACTTCGTAATGATCTAGTCGACCCGTACTTTGACATCTGCTCTGTCGAAGTTCCTCCACTCTTTTCCGAAAATTTTGATTGGCAAAAGTTGCGTAGTGACTTTGTGCACGGTATTCTTACTTCGGATATTTTGGGTAAGACGATTTACACAAAGATCGTTACTGAACCCTATTTGGCTCGTGTTCAGAACGAAAAGTTATATAGCACCATTAGGTAATGACCACCAGTAGACGTAATATTAGTTATTGACCGTTCGGTAGTAAGCATATCCTGAACCGATGGGCATTCCCTATCGTACCGGAGACCAATCTGAAAGAAGGAGATGACTACGAATTCAGCAGAGGAAACATTTATAAAGCAAGAAATGTCAAATTATCCAGATCTTGTATCATTGATGATAACGTTCAAATTGGCTCGGGTTCAATAATTGGTGAAAACAGCCGTATTGCTAACTCAGTCATTGGAAAGAATTGTGTGATTGGGGACAATGTTGTGGTAGAGGGTGCTTTTCTCTGGGATAATGTGACCATTGAAAGCAATTGTCACGTTAGACAGAGCATTATTACTAATAATGCAGCCATTCTGGAAAATACAAGCATTGATCAAGGCTGTTTAATATCTCTTAATGTAAGTCATATTACATTGTTTGGGTTCATATTTGTTTACCAAATACTAGGTTAAAGTGGGTCCTGACATGAACATTCAAAAATACTCGAGACTCAGCCTATTGCCTCAACCCAAGACAAGCATGTTTGAAGAGAGCAGTGAAGAGGAAGATGAAGATGAAGGTAAGGAGGGCTATTCATTCTTGATCGAATATACTCATTTGTAAACATAGAGCATCATCATACACTCACAGGACCTAATGGTGAATCCATCTATTTCTGGACCCTTCGTGCAGATGATGATGAAGACACTGACATTCGTAATGTCAAACTTGGCTCATTAGCGTACAACATGGCGGATATTGCTCTCAAAGATGGTGATCTTACCGAAAGTGCAAGTGAAGTAGGTGAATCCGAAGATAGCGATTCAGACATGGATACTATGGGTGGTGCTTGGGGATTAGAACCCAATGTGGCTAAAAAGACCGAAGAGTTCAAGAAAGAAATTGCACAAACTATTGAACGATCTATAAACGAAGGACACACGGTAGATACAGCAGCCCTCGAAGTGACTGGGTTACGTATGTCAAGTAACGGATCATACACAGATGTTAGAGAGGTCATTGTTCCTATCATCTTGGATCATATTGACGCCAATAGTCCTGTTCAAAGTTTAAAGACTGTGTTCAACAAATGGTCAGCCCTGATCGGAAAGATGACACACTCCCCTGACGATCAATTGCATGTCTTGCAAATTCTTCAAAGATATTGTGCAACTAAAGAACACCTTAATAAGATCTTTTTGGGAGCATTACAGCTGCTGTATGATAGTGATGTAGTAGAAGAAGATGCAATCAGAGCCTGGTATAATTCGGAATCGTCTAGATTAAATCCTTTAGAATCCAAATTAAGAGATAGAGCAACCAAGTTTATCGAATGGTTGGATGAAGCAGAAGAGGAAGACAGTGACGATGAATAGATTAATTAATAAAGGTGGCTTACTGTGACTGAATTTTCCTTGTTTATTATTCTCCCTCCTTTTTTTTTGTCTTTTTCGCCTTGTTAATAATCATGTCAGCTTCAAATATCATCGGTTCACTTACCTTTTGTCCAGAATGTGGTAATCTATTAGATATGGCTGGTAGTGACGATGATATCATACTCTGTAATCAATGTGGATGTGCATTTCGAACAGCAGGAATCGAAACTACAGAGGTTGTCACTACTTCTTCCGAACGCTCTTTTCAATCTTCTTTAAAAGCCAAACGTCATTTGGTTCAACAAAATAAAGCAGCACAACAAGCCAGGGCTATTGTAAATAGTTAATATTGAAAGAAAGAGCAAAAGGGAACTAACTTGTAATGTAGATTAAAGAAAAATGTCCAAGCTGTGGTAATCCAGAAATGGAATATCATACCATGCAGTTACGTTCTGCCGATGAAGGTCAAACAGTATTCTACAACTGTAAAAAATGCGGGTAAAGGAGGCAGAAGAGGCACCTTGACGTACATACTAATGTATTTTTTCATAGTCACAAATACTCCATCAATAACTAAGATAACATATACATACACTATACACCTTGTTTATCTTTTGTACATTAATAGAAAAAATAAATTAAAACATATTTATATCAAACAGTGGTTTTCAGCCAGATTATATCGCGAATTATTGCATTACATGAATATTGGGAAACACTACATGCACTAGAAAATACACCAGAAGTTATGCTAATTCTACGGGCGCTACTTCTACCTACTGCCTGTGATGTTGTCCAACAAAGCTTTTGAAAGTGTGACGCCACACTAAATTGATGAACACTACATGCACCAGAAAATACATCAGAAAATAGGCTAAATAAAGTACGAATTTATCATAAGTAGTCTTTTTTCATCGAATTGATAACATAAAATTAGAGTAAATGAAGAAATAATAACATTTCTTTTTATCTCTTCTTCTTGAAAAGAAACCAAAAAAGATGGTGAAAAGTCATGTTGGACGGCATCACGAGTAGTATCTGAAGGCGGCGCCCATAGTATTAGTCTGACTTCTGGTGTACTTTCTGGTGCATATAGTGTTTCCCCACTAAACTTACGATTTACTTATTTCGCCCCCTTTCTGAACTTTAAAACTTGAAGTGGCTGACTTGTATGCTTTATCTTTGTATTTGCATATTAATATTTGGTGGAAGCTGCATCTCTTCATTAGCTGACAACAACTGTCTTTGCTCATTATATATTTGTAACAGTCTGTTGTTGTTTTCAAAGTTAAATGTATACGACTTTCTAAAGCCTGTTTGCATACATTCGTGGTGCTTGTCAACACATCCGTTCTACTTCCAGCTTCAGATGGTACTTCTCATTGCGGCACATCAGAGCTTTCAGTAACTGCTTCGATATCATTACTCTCCACAGTATTCTGGATAAGTGCTGTCTCATCCATGATATGAATTATCAAGTTAGAGTCAATTTTTAGGTAATGTAAGTATACTGCAGCATTTCTTTTATTATTATCCTGACAATCTACCTTGGCTGTGAACCACACAGCCTTTATCGAAGCGATGAACCAAATACATATACTTACAGGCACGCCTATTTCGTTGAAAATCTATACAGTTACATGCAGTCATGGTTCCTTGCTCAGTTGAGATATTGTATACTACTTTCATTGTGAAAGACTTGACAATATAACAAGCTTCTTCATCGATATACACTTTCTGCACCATATCTTCTAATGACAGCTCATTGACCTCTTCTGCTGCAATCATTCTCTTTCTTGCCTCTCTAATCTCTGAGCTTATACGTCCGATATTAGCAGCCATCCTTGCGGTATTGTGCATAAAATCTGTATGAACATCATCGACTAAAATAAAAATTAAGCGACCCAGTCTTCTATTTCTCTTTCTTTGTAAATAATTTGTCTTCAATTGGTTATGCCAACTCTCACTATAGCTGTTAGTTAAGCAGGAACGTATCTACCTGTTGGTTATACAATAGATAGGATGAAGCAGCGCAGTCCGAAGCCATTGGTATTGCAAAACGAAAACAATATTCACTGGATTTCAATCAAAGTGGATAGGAAAGTCCAGATGCAATGGCACATGTGTTCTATCGTTGTTTTGCTTTCCCTGTTGTCTAAAAGGATTACTTACTTACTGGAATAAGAATAAGACGCCCTTCGATCCTGTCAAAAGAAACAGTCGTTCTCTTCCAGGTCCCGCTGAAGATGTCTTGATATTTGAATCTGATGAAGATGAAGAGTAGTTAATCCTTTTTTTTTGTATGAACCAATTGTTATACGGTTAAACAATCTTTTATTAACCTTTAGGTACATGCAAAAATAAGCACTTTCTTAAAGGCATTGCACTAGGACCTGTTCACTAACGCTTGATCTTACATTAGTCTACATAAACAATAATACCGTTTCCGCACTTACTACCAACTGCTCATCCTGCCATGCACCTTTACCAGTTGACTCAGCTTACCGTACCTGCCAAAAATGCAGAGAGCAAGTTGCAGCATCACGACGCAGACGTCGAGCTGAACAAGAAGAGCAGGAAGGCAGCCAGGTAAGGCGTAGGAGAAGACCTAGAGTAGAACCTTCTCAGACTATTCCTACTGCCTATATCTCGCAGCTTTCTCGCCTTCGTCCTTTGGACCTTGGACGTATGGACAAGGAATGCTTACACTGTCACGCCTTACACTGGATTGATGAAAGGCGAGACATCTTCGATGAGAAATCCTAGCTGGGAGTCATGTTGCAAGCGAGGATCAGCCCAGTTGCAACTCTTGCCTGATCCACCTGAGTACTTGAAGGGCTTGCTCGAACGTACGGACACTCAAGGCCGCCACTTTAAGGACAACCTTCGCCAGTACAACGCTGCCTTTGCCTTTACTTCGTTGGGCTGCGATATTGTTTCGCCTGAGGATCGTGCCAACAACAATAACAATAGAGGTAGATTAAACGCCTTTCAGATTCATGGTGCTCTTTGCCACCGTCAAGGTCCCCTGGCTCCAGTTGAAGGCAGTGAGCCTTCCTACGCCCAGCTGTATATCTTTGATCCATGTTATGCCGCTGAACGAAGACAAGTACGACACATCTACCTTGATCCTGAGATCATTAGAGAGCTTTCAGTCATGCTTGCCCAATGTAACCCCTTCGCACGTGTATATCGTCATGCACATGAGATATTGAGCAACCATGAGAGCGACAGTAATAATAATGATCAAACAGAAACTAATGCACCATACATTGTTATCAGTCCTTCCATGAGAATGCGTCTGATTGAAGGAGGTGATAGACGTATTCAGAGTTTGCCAACAATGGAAGAAGTTGCTGCGGTTATCCCTATTGAATATAGTGATAGAAGCTTTCGTGACATTGTTCTTACCTTGAGAGGCAATAACAGTCTTCGTCAAAACACTGGATTTGAGCAACACTTTCAGCGTATCAGCCAGACGCATGCTGCATACATGCCAACACACTATGTACTTTTATTCCCTCATGGAACATATGGATGGCATTGGGGCCTGCAACTTTCATTGCCAACTATCAATATTAGTATTCCTTCTACTACTACTACTACTACTACCGTCGAAGATCACCTTCCTATACGAGAAAGGGACAGAGTACCTCAACGCGCATACTATAGATTTAGATTGCATTTGAGAGGAGAGCATGAATTCCCTGCTATCTTTTATGCCAAAAAGCTTTTTCAGCAGTTCCTGGTGGATGCATGGGCCATCTGTGATCAGAACAAGTTAGACTGGATTCGTCACAACCAAGATAGACTTCGGGCTGATGTTTATAACGGATTAGCAGATGCTATTGCTGAAGGCGACCAAATTAACGCTGCTAATTTGGGACGTCGATTTATTTTACCAAGTAGCTTCCATGGCGGCCCTCGATTCATGGCCCAATTGTATTATGATTCTATGGCCATCGTCCGTCATTTTGGGAAGCCATCTTTGTTTATCACCTTTATGGTCAATCCCAAGTGGGCAGAAATTACCAATGAGCTCCTCCCTGGTCAAGTTGCCTTTGACAGACCCGATTTGATAGCGAGAGTGTTCAACTTGAAAGTTCGTCATTTTTTGAACGATTTGAAAAGGAAGAATATCTTTGGTCGATATAAGGGATTAGTTCGTACCATTGAGTACCAAAAACGAGGCTTGCCTCACATGCACCTCTTGCTCTTTCTTGATCCTGAGGACAACTTCACTGATGCTGAAAAGATTGATCAAATCATCTGCGCAGAGATCCCTGATAAGACAAAGGACCCAGAGCTGTTTGAAATCGTGATATCCTGCATGCTTCATGGTCCATGTGGTGAGATCAACCCTTGCAGTCCATGTATGGTACGGGGTGCACAAGGGCTAATGGTTTGCTCGAAGCGGTTTCCAAAACCATTTCAGGATGAGACCACCCTCCCTGAGAATGGCTATCCTCTTTATCGTCGTAGGCGAATTACAACAGAGGACCAAAACAATTTCTTTTACTCTGTCAGACCACGCGGAAGAGTAGGTGCTGAATTTGTTATGGATAACCGTTGGGTTGTTCCATACAATCCATACCTTACAAAGAAATACAAAGCACACATCAACGTTGAAGTTTGTACTGGTATCGAAGCCGTCAAATATATTAACAAGTATGTCTACAAAGGATCGGACAGAACCACGTTGGAGATCGAGGATACAGAAGATGAAATCAAAAAGTACCTTCACTCCAGGTATATTGGGCCCTCTGAAGCTGTATGGAACCTCTTTCAATTCAAGACGCATGAGGAAGATCCCACAGTAATTAGCCTGCAGGTACATTTACCAGGTCAGCAAGCTGTCTATTTCCCTTCTGAGGCATCAGCAGCAGAGATTTCAAGAATTCTCGAAAGAAACAGGACAACTCTGATGGCCTTCTTTGACTATAATGCAAGAAACGACGATGGTAGACAATATCTCTACCAGGAGTTCCCTCAGCATTTTGTCTTTGATGAAAGAAGAAAGAAATGGCACCCTCGCCAGCGAGGCTTTGCCATTGGCAGAATGTACTACTGCAGTCCTATCGTCGGAGAGAGGTATTACCTTCGTCTTTTGCTGACTAGCGTCCGTGGCCTCAAGTCTTTTGAGGACATAAGAACGGTTAATGGTGTGTTGTGCCCGACGTTCAGAGAAGCTTGCGTCGCTCTGCACTTGATCGAAGATGATCGTGAGTGGGATTGATGCTTTGCAGAGGCAAGACTTTTTGCAACAGGTAGTGAGCTACGAAGGCTATTTGTCACTGCGCTCTTACAAGCCCAGTTAAGCAACCCATTAGCTCTGTGGGAAAGATATTGCAGTGATATATGTGACGATCTCTCTAATAGGCTTATAAACCTATTAGGTGATCATTTTATGACTCAGGTCCTCCAACAGACATTCACGAATGACAATCCAGCAGCTATTGACTACGGCCTCTATCTGATTGATGACAAATTACAGGGACATGGTAAAAGCCTCCAGACGTTCAACCTGCCTAAACCTCTCTGTGATTGGTAATCTTTGCTCGAGAACAGTGGTGGCAACCAAATCGAAGCCAACCCACTCATAAGAAGAGCACTAGTATTTGACTCTGAACAAGCCCTGATCGAGTTCAACAGAATGCATAGCCAGCTCAACCAACAGCAGAAGCACGCCTTCGATACTATCACCAGCAAGATTGAGTCCGATCCTAGAAACAGCCAATTCTTCCTGCATGGCCCTGCCGGTACAGGCAAAACATTCGTTTACAACACTCTCTGTAGCTATTACAAGAGTAAAAATGAAATCGTTCTTTGCGTTGCCTCATCTGGGATCGCCACACTTCTCCTTCCGAATGGCCAAACATCATATTCATTGTTCAAGATCCCATGGTCCATAGATGAATGCTCCACTTGCAGCATCCAAAAGGACAGCAACCTGGTCGAGATGATCAGACGAGCCAAGCTAATCACTTGGGATGAGGTGCCGATGCAGCACAAGTATTGCTTTGAAGTTGTTTATCGCACCTTTCAAGACATCTGCGATGATCCTGATGAGCTCTATTTGTTTGGAGGAAAGCCTGTTGTCCTTGGTGGTGATTTTGCCCAAATTCCGCCAGTGGTCCGAAGGGGTAACAGGGCTGGCACTGTCAGTGTTTCCATTAGACAGTCATTCTTATGGCCAAGGCTTCATCTCTTGAGACTCACTCAGAACATGCGCCTAACAAGTCTTCTGAATGAAAATGACACTGCATTTGCAAGATTTTTGGCAGACATGTCCTACAACA